>NW_006159475.1:806287-877614 GCF_000334495.1 Tupaia belangeri chinensis | reverse complement strand
ATATATATGTATATATATATATATATATGCATGTACATATATATATATACACACACACACACGTATACATATTATGACAAAGAAATAAATGCTGTGTCTCCACAAAATAATAATATTTTTAGTAAGCAGTGTATATTTTCCTCAATAATTATTTATAGTGAATGAAAACATTTGAAGATCACTTATTGTATACCTACGTATCCAGCTTGAACCCTACTTATACGGTACCTGCCTCTGTGAAGCTTGACGGCTATAGCTCATATTGAATTAACTGTCACAGCACTATTTATAACATACATTTTAAAATAGAGTCACTTATACAGACTTCTGCTTCTCTCTAGTTATATTACTTGAGGCCATGGGGTACATAATGGCTCCTAGGGATCTCTTCCTCCTGGTATTCACCCTCTGTGGAGGGGCTGAGAATGGGTTGGACCCAGTGTGGTCTTTGTTCTAACTAAAATAATACAGCAAAATTGATGGGAGGTCATTTCCAACATTAGATTATAACTATACTTCATCTTGCCCTTTATTTCCTTCTCTCTTGGATCCCTGCTCTGGGGGAAGCAAGCTGCCATGTTGTGAGGAACCAGGAGCACTATGGAGGGCCCGAGTGGCAAGGAACTGATGATTTGTGCCGGCAGCAGTCAGCCAATAGCCATATGAGTGAGTTTCCCAGTGGGTGCTCCTCAGTCAAGCCTTGAGGTAACTGCAGCCTTAGCTGACATCTATGACAGCCTTGCAAGAAACCCTGAACCTAGCTAAGTCATGCCTACATTACAGACCCACAGAAAGTGAAATAATTTTGTTAGTTTGTTTTTTTAAAGAATTATTTATTTATTTCCATTTGCTACTACTATTTTTTAATTTGACTAGAGAGCGACAGAGCGAAAGAGAGAAAGGGAAATCAAGAAAGCAAGCCACCAGGTCCGGGACTCAAACTGTGGTTGGCCAGGTGGGAATCCAGTGCCTTTAGTCACCACACCACCTGCCAGCCACAGTAATGTTTAAGTCCACGCATTTGGGAAGAATTTTTTTATGTGGGAGTAAATAATACTCCTATAAGACCACAAGCTCTCTGGAGTGGTGGAAGGGGTGCAACATATTAATAGTAATGCATGCCAACACGAGACTGCAGAATTAGCAATACTATGGTAGGCCCACTGGAGTAGTGGGTTCTCACCTGGAACAACTGTTTCAAGGATAAGTCTCCCCTTTGATTTCCTAGAACAAAGACCACTGGATAAGCCCTGTTACTTTTACTGAGACAGGGTCTCAGGTAACCAGGTCCTAATCAATGTACCAGAGAAAGAATATCCTTTAAGCCTGAGAAGTCTGGGAGGGAAAACAAGCATATGTACAAAAGAAGACCAGCATGTAGGGACAGGCTAGTGACATTTGGATAGGGCGCTTTCATTTTGGAGTATTTCATGTCAAATCATACTCCTAATTAGTGAAGTTCAAAACTGTTTTATAAACATTTCTGGAAGATGATACGCATACATGTGGCGTATCACAGAAGACATTTGGTCTTTGTCCCTGGTTTCTAGCAGAGCTACTAAAACCTGTGGAATTTCTTGACTGATAAGGGTGATAGGACCTTTTGTCCTAATGAGATGATACTTGATGGGCTCCTAGACAGCTTCAGGTTGGCAGTCAATTACCAAAAAGATCAAGACTTAATTACAGGTATGGTATTTTCGGTTCCACCTCCTAACCTGGAGACAGGGGCTAGAATTGAATTAATCAAGTATGGTATGTAGTAAGACCCCCACAAAAAATCCCTGCATGACAGAGCTGGAGCACCTTCATAGTTGGTGAACACGTCCAAGTGTTGGGAGTGTGGTATACTTCAACTCCACAGGGTCATTCCTATGCTCGTTACCCGTCTAGACCTGATCCTATGAACTTTTTCATCTGGTTGTTCATTTGTATATTTTATGATAAACTGATAATAGTAGTAAAGTATCTTCCAGAGTTTTCTGAGTCATTCTAGCAAATGATCAAACCTGAATGTGGAAGGTATTGTGGGAACCCCCTGACTTTACAGCCAAGTAAAGTTACCTGGAGATCAATGTTTGTGACTGACCTCTGAAGTGAGGGTACTGTTGTGGGAATGAGCCCTTTAACCTGTGGCCTCTATGGTAACACCAAGTAATTAAGTGTCAGAATTGAACTGAATTGCAGGACATTAGTCATGTTTAGAGAAATGGAGAATAAAAATCCCACATATGGTGTCAGATGTGTGAATTTAGAACAGCTCATGGGGCCAGGTGGTGGTGCAATGGTAAAATGTGACACTGATAGGCAATCACACATGGGAAAGTTCCCTGTTCAAGTCCAGAGGCTTGCCTGAGTATACCAAGCACATACTTGCCCGTGATCTGGGGCAGGTTGAAGGCTGGGGGTGGATCATGGCATCAAGATTGTTAGGGGTGCTTTCTCTCTCTCTCACTTGAGCTCATAGAAGAAAGAAATGAATTAACTTAAAAAAAACAGTTCATATATATGTATATATATATATATGTATATACACATATATACACAAGTACATGTATAAATGTATTTTATAGTCTCAAAGGAATATTTATAAATTAATTTTGAAGTTCACTAATTATGACTATGATTTGAAATTAAATCTGATTTAAAAATAAATCTGAGATACATGTGTATGTATACACACACACACACACACAATTTCCTAAATTCTATACAGTATGACTATATGAGGTATTTGAATGACAACATTTATATAACAAGTCTTTAAAAATTTCATGGAACACCTACCTATATTATGAAAAAATTTTTTGCATGAGTTCATTAAAATAAACTATTCCATTGTCCATGACTGATTTTAGGTTCTTGCCATAGGGCATGTACACTTGCTGGAGAAACAGAGACAGTGAGAGGGAAAGTGAGAAATCACTCCCCCCTGGAGAATGGCCACACCACAATTCCTTCTCCTTCATTTTCCTCCTGAGAGTCTGGGCATACACATACAAAGTGCCGGTGTGATTTTCAAGCCATCAGGTCTGGGACTCAAACTGCAATTGGCCATGTGGGAGTCCAACACCTTAACCACCATACCACACAATAACCCATTCCATGACTTTTTTTTTTTAAGAATTATTTATTTAATTTAATTTGTTATTATAATTAGTATTATTATTTTAATTTAACTAGAAAGAGAGAGAAAGGAAGCCGCCAGATCCAGGACTTGAACCATGATTGGCCGTGTGGGAATCCAGTGCCCTTTAACTACCATGCCACCTGCTGTCCCCCCCCCATAACTTTTTGAAGTACCCTTTTAAATTCAAATTGTATAAATATTTTTTGATAGGTTTTTGCTATAGGGTGCATGCGCTCACCAGAAAGACAGAGAGAGACAGAGATACAGAAAGCGAGAAGTCAAACCCCAGGGAGATGGCCATGCCGCAATCCCTTCTCCTCCATTCTCCTCTCAGGATTTTGGACATGCACACACATGTGCCCAGCGTGAGTTTAAGCCACCAGGTCGGCGACTCGAACTGTGGCCAACTACATGGGAGTCCAGAGACATAGCCATTGTGCCATCTGCTGGTCCCAAATTATATAAATCCTTAATATTTGTTACAGTTACAGTGTATGCTACTATATCTCATAGAAAGAAAATACTCACCCCAAATGATTCACCAATTGAGACTAAGATTCTGTCAAATTAAGATCAAATACAAATTAGTAATGAAAATTATGTACAACTGTGCAGAGAGGAACATAGAAACATCATTCTGAACTATCAGGAATACCAAGTCAAATGTTTCCTCTACCCTAGAAACACTGACAAACTACATTCATTAGGGGCTTATCCCAACAGTACTAGTCTGCTCATAAGCTCAGTGGTCTGAGATTTTTAAATTATAAGCTACAAGCCTGTGAGAGCATGGGCTACCACTGTCCACATTTAAAGACAGTAATAGAAATATTAAGTTTACTTCTATTTGGTTCTTCATACATCAATAGGAAAATTATCAAAGTTCTTTCACATTTAAAATTCAAATTACACTTGGCAAAAACTTAACAGTTCCCCAGAATAATTCTTATTATGTAATAATAAGAACTCCAATTAGGATCTATAATAATATGTAGTAAAAGCTATTTATCACATATCCTAGAAACAGAGATTTCTATTGGTTTGCCTTTATTTGAATCATATAATTTCTATTTTTGATTACAGAGCTGAATAACGGCATTAACTTGACATAAATCAACAAAGATTTGAAAATATGCACTAGTAGATATATACATTTATTGTCCTCCAATTCTTTGATAAGTGGACATCATTCCATCTACAATATTTGATTAACCATAAAACCAAAATATACAGGATTAGTAGAGTGTTAAGATGCTCTCTTTAATGCCTTATTAATGATTTATCTGTGAGGATTTTCAGAGTGTGACTTTTATGCCAAAGAACATCAATACAGAATTGTTTTCAGTAAGATCAACCAACAGTCATCATTATCACCGTAATATAGATTAATTATCATCATAAAAAAATGCCTAAGTATACTTTTCATGTGGTAATGTGGGGCTGTGTACAGTGACTTAGACATGGTGTGGTGTCTTAGCAGTTTATAACGTAAATTGTAGCTATCAGTGTATAGATAGCCAACCACAGGAACACCAAATAAATAAAAGACGGCACAGGTGTGTGTGTGAGTTTGTATCAGATTGTCAATAGTTTTTTATTTTATATTTTTCTGTAGACTTTGAGATTTTTATCATGCTTATGTATTACTTACATAATTAAAAACATTGCACAAATATTTTCTAAAAGGCTAATATAGTCCCTTCTTATTTGCCCATTAGATACAACTAGATGGACTGACAATTTCTGAGATGACTACATTAACTATACTCGCTAATCAGCCTCCTACTTTATGCAAATGAAGTCAGTTTCAAATAACCCATGATAACACATAATTAGTCAATTGAAGCACTTCAAAGCCAGAAAGCACTTATGGTTGGATGCAGAAGATAGTATAATCATTTAAAGTTGCACAGAACCTTTCATCTGAGAATTTAAAACATCTTCTCACTCATCATTTACCTGATCCACAGCAGCCTTCTGAAGAACAGAAAGACAGAGCCCTGCCCATGGTAATATAAGAGACCATGGGTAGAATTAGGGATGAACCTCTAAAGACTTAATTAACAGTCATCTACATTTAATTAGCCATCTTCATTTTAATAAATGCAAAATGAACAAGGCCCATGAAATGTATACAGGACATCCAATAAACTACAGAATAAAAATTTTTAAAAATGCCAGATGCAGTGTGTGCTCATCATAGAGACAAAGAGAGCAAGAGTGGGAGAAAGTACCCCCCAATGGGGTGTGGTCACGCCACAATCCCTTCTCCTTCATTTCTCCATTCCTCAGTCTCGAGATTATGGGCACCCATGCACACTTGCCTGGCATGTGTTCCAAGCTACTACGGCCAGGATACAAACTGCAGTTGGCCTTGTGGGACACAGCTCCAGTAATCACTAAATGAGGCCAACCCCAGAATAAAAATTCTTAACCTAATGTAATCTACTTTGTTTAGCAGACTGCCTTCTTACAAAATATGAACATGTTTTAAAACAAATAACGAGGGCCAGCAGGTGGCATGGTGGTTAAAGAAGCTGGATTCCCACAAGGCCGACTATGGTTTGAGTCCCGGACCTGGAGGCTTGTTTTTGCCCTTTCCCTTTCTCACACACTCTCTCTCATTCTGGTCAAATTAAAAAATAATAATAATAAATAGAATTAAATAAATAAATAATTCTTTAAAAAAAAATATATATATATATATATAAAACCAAACTGGTTCTCAGACTGACTATAAAAGAAGAAATCCCAGCAGCCAGGAAAGTCGATGACTTACTTTATGAAATTATCCAAGTAAACAGATTTTTCTTTCTCCCCAAATTCTTATCATATCATTTAATAAATAATCAAACTAGAGAACAAGGAGTCCAACTCATTTCAAACAAAGAAAGCTATTGATATCTTATGATTAGATTTTAAAAATTCCCTATTATTCTTTAGTACTTCCCTAAAGAGAAAACACAAACCTTGATCTTGGAGTCATTTTTGTTGGCGTTGGCAAACCTTCTGAAATTTTATATGGGCTCTTCAGGGGCGATATATAGATATTTCCCCCAGGAATCCGTAAGGGTGAGCTAGAAAACTTGTAAGGGCTTCGAGGAATGTGAGGTATTGGTGACAAGGTAGGGGGCTAAAGCAAAAACAAAAAAGATTATTTAATGTTTTAGACCCATTATTTTATTAATTAAATATTCACAATCCAAGGATACTTTCAACATACCCTGGTAGAAGCATACTGCAAAATATTTGTTTTAAGTCTCTGCATGAAGACCGAGTTATAGAATACTATAATAGAATCATATTCCTCTTCTCTGATCAGAACTCGTTTGAATGTCTGAGGAAGAATAACAGTAAAAACACTTGTTAAGTGAATCTAGAAATTCTTCAGATTATCTTTTCTAATAATTTGCAATACTTTCACTTGTAAGAAACACATACTATACAGGAAAAAAATAACTTGAAGAAACCTTTTTGGGTTTGGATGACAGTAGTTCTATCAGAAGCAAAATGCGACAGAATGAATCAAAAAAGCAGTGTGGCAGCAGCAGATGGAATACTTCCCATGAGAAAGAGAGGAGTGGGCAGGTTGGTAAATGGAAATGCAAGGGCCCAAGCTGAGCAAGAGCTAACAATATTATCTATACATATTTAAACTATGTTCTTTGGCCTATATCTACTCACACTGCCTTGATTTATAAGGGCTCAAAAAGTGTGTATTATTCCATTAGAGGTAAACACTTAGAAAAGCATTACATTATTTTTTTTGATAGATTTTACTCAAATTCCAGTTTGGCAGAAGCACAGGGATTTTATAGGATGCCTCTGATATTCATGGGTTAAAATTATGCAGAAAATAACTTCAAACATAAAAATAAAAAATATCTTGGTTTTGTATTACTTTTTTTTTTTTTTTTGAGAGATTTTCACTGTAGGGTGCGTGTGCTCGCCAGACAGACAGAGAGACACATAGAGACAGAAAGCGAGAAATCACCCCCCCATGGGGGATGGTCACGCCACAATCCCTTCTCCTCCATTCTCCTCTCCGGATCTTGGGCACGCACGCACACGCGCCCGGCGTGAGTTTTTTAAGCCACCGGGTCCGGGACACGAACCGCGGTTGACTATGTGGGAATCCAGCGACATAGCCATTACGCTAACTGCTGGTTCCCGGTTTTGTATTACTTTTGAGAATTCTAATGATAACTGGAAATATAACTCATGAGCCACCTCCCACAGAAGAGCAGGAAGTCTGGGTCACACCAAGTATATTTTATTACTACTGTTTCTCTAAAGGGAAAGTAAAATAGAAACACAAAATATGTTTACACTGAAAATTGTAACATTTCTTTACAAGGTTGCATTTAAATTGGATTTTTTCCATAAGGCAACAAAAATAACTTAAAGAAGCATCTGATGTCCTCTTATACATGTTAAGTTTATCACACATATCCTGCTTATTGTAAGGTTGCAACATTACTTACTAACTTTATAAAAAAAAACTATGAATTTGGATAATTTCATCATCTGCTTTAATTTTCCAATTCCATTCTAGTTACAAATAATTAACCAATACTGTAAGAGTAAAAATTCGATTTGTGAATTTATTAAGTTGTTGGGAAAATCATGAAGTATTTTTCTGTTTTTCTATGCAAAAATGCGTCATGACTTTCCTGACAACCCAATATATAAGGTCAGAATATATGATCTAATTAATGACTGAAATTATCTATATTATGGACATGGATTTATTTAAAGCAAAGGAAAAAAAAAGTTACCATGAAAGATCACCTACCTCCTGAACAGCATGAGGAAGATCCTTGTAAGCCGTTACAATGATTTTGAATTTTAGGTCTATATTCTTCACTTTGCATATGCCGTACATGGAACACATCATAATCTAGGAAGTATATGTAATATGAAAATAGAATTTTATCCCATGGTTATGTTTCTGAAAGTACTGTGTTATTGCTCTTTTATCCTCAAAAAGGGAAAATAATTAATTAATAAATAATTAATCTCTACAGTTTTTTTTTTTCCTCATCCTGAGCTCAGTTTGAAATACTGTGTAAAGTGTTAACCCAAATTGTATTTGAAGAATAAAAAGAAGGGCCATCCCTGTGGTCTGTGGCTGGCTAATCCAGGTCCAACTATGGTTTGAGTCTCTGCCCCAGCAGCTTGAAAAACATGCTGGGCATGTGTGTGCCCAGATCCCAATGGGAAGGAGAAATGGAGGAGAAGGGGTGTACCACAACCACACCCTATTAGAAGGTGCTTACGCTATCCCCCTTTCTTTGGAGAGGTATGTACGTATGTATGTATGTATGTATGTATGTATGTATGTATGTATGTATGTATTGCTATAGGGTGCGTGCGCTTGCCAGAAGGACGAAGAGACAAAAAGCAAGAAATCACCCCCCCGGGAGGATGGCCATGCCACAATTCCTTCTCCTCCATTCTCTTCTCAGGATCTTGGGCACGCACACATACCCAGCGTGAGTTTAAGCCACCGGGTCCAGACTTGAGCCATGGTCGACTATATGGGAGTCCAGCGACATAGCCATTACACCAACTTCTGGTCCCTTTATCCCCCTTTCTGTCTCTCCTCTAGTGCACAAGCACCCATGGCAATTAAAAAAAAAAAGAACTAAATGCAAATAACCAATTCTCAGTTATTCAGGACTGAGCAAATTAACAAATAAATTACCCAGCTTTGGCTTCTGTTCCTTAAATTGTCTCCAGAAGAGAAAAATTGAAACCTAAATCAATTAATTTTATAATAGGCACTGGAAAAATAAAAAAAAAAACAGTCTGGTGTAAAAAAATGTTTCAAACTATTGGGTAAATTAATACAGAACACACTTGTGGTGTGGTGGTGGAGGATGAAGTGACAAGAGGAGGCAAGAACAAATGTTCTGTACTGTTGATAATGTTCTGTTTCCTGATCTGGATGCTGGCTACACAGGTGAGTTCCTCTCATAAATTTTCATTAGGATCTATCCTTATGATACATGGATTTTTCTGTATGACTATTGCATTTCATAAAAATATTTTAAATGCACAAACAAGATTTACAAATGAGTTCCTGGAACTTTAAAACACCTACTTTCTTAATTTATTTGTAGTCTATTGGCTATGGTAATCAAAATAAAAATAGCTATACAGATCAATGGAATAGAATGGTGAGTTCAGAAATAAATATTTAGACACCTATATGTTTTTTTGACAATTGTCAGTGGAGGAAGACTTTTCAAGAAATGGTGGTGGAGTAACTAATTACACACACACAAAATAAAGGAACTGTGAACACAGCTTTCTTGGTTTGACTGTAATGCACTACATGCATGTCTTGAAAATCCATATTATACCTCATAGAGATGTACAACAATTAAATGCAAATAAGAAATTATAAAATAAAATAGAAAAAAAAGAATGAAATTGAACTCTACCTCACATGATATACAAAAATTAGCTGAAATTGATCAAAACCTAAATATAGTTAAAAGTATAAAATTCTTGGAAGAAACTAAGGATAAAAATAACTTCAGATTTGGCCATGATTTCTTAGACATGACACCAAAGCACCAGTATCAACAACAACAAAAATTAGGTAAATTGGACATTATTAAAATGAAAAGTTTTTGTGCTTTAGAGACATCATCACAAACAAACAAACAAAAAAAGAGAACACCTCACAGAATGGGAGAAAATATGTGCAAATCATATTTGGCTCTGATAATGGTCCTGATAAGGGTTTATATATGAAAAGAGTCAAATAGACTATGTAGAGAATGCTTACAACTCAATAAGACAAGATATATAATCCAATTTAAAAATGGGCAAAGTGGCTGGCTCCATGTCCTGTGCTTAAAACAGCTGAATCCCACATGGCCAACAATGTGGCTTAAGTCCCAGGCCCAGAGACTTGAGAAATATGCTTGGTGCATGTGTGTGCCATGAGTATGTATCCCAAATCTCAACAGGATGGAGAAATAGAGAAGAGACTGTTGCATAACCACTCCCTCATGGAGGATGTTTTTTTCCTTCTCCCTCTAAGTCTCTGGTCTATGCATGTACCCTTTGACAAAAAAATTTTTAAATGGGGGAAGGGTCTGAATAGACATCTCTCTAAGAAGATACACAGATGTCCAATAAAAATATGAAAAAATGCTGAACATCATTAACTATTAGGAAAATGCAAATTAAAACCACAGTGAGATACCACTTTATGCACACTACAGTGTTTATAATAAAAGAACAGACAATCATTTGATGAAGATATAGAAAAAGCGGAACCTCATACACTACTGGGAGGAATGTAAAATGGTGCAATCACTTGGGAAAAAAATCTTCAGGAGTTTAAACAAAGAGTTACCTCATGAGCCATCAATTCTACTCCTAGGTACATGTGTATCTATCCATACAATAGAATATTATTTGGCAAATAAAAAGAAATGAAGTCCTGATACAAACTACAATACAGATAAAATTTGAAAACATTAAGTAAAAAAAGTCAGACATAACACATCATAGCCAGACTGACCAAAACCACAGACAGAGACAAGATACTAAATTTGGCAAGAGATAAACTTCAAGTTACTTTCAAAGGATATCCTGTAAGGCTAACGTCAGACCTCTCATCAGAAACAATGCAAGCAAGGAAAGAATGGGAAAATATATTCAAAGTATTAAGTGAACAGCAATTTCAACCAAGAATACTATATCCAGCAAGATTATCTTTCATATGGGAAAAAAAGACAAAAAAAATTCTCAGATAAACAAAACCTGAAAGAATTTACCAACACCAGATCAGCTCTCCAAGAAGTGCTGAAGGGAGTGCTATACCAGGAAAACTAAAGTCGGACACACAGAAATAAGAGTACAAGAAACAACCAAGAGAATGGCCAGCCTAATGGTAGGACAAATCCAGAGCTGAATGTTAACTTCCAGAGTTTAAATGGAAAGATCAGACCACAGTAACAATGCAAATTCAATAGAAGAGAGATTAATTATATGGGTCTAAACTAGTGAAATAGAATTTTTTTGACTTTAGACTAAAACATACTGATTTTCTTCAATGCTTTGATTTCCATATTTAAGGATTTTTGTCTTCTCTCTCTCTCTCTTTTTTTTTTTTTTTGAGAGGTTTTTGCTATAGGGCGCGTGCGCTCGCCAGACACACAGAGAGAGACATAGAGACAGAAAGCGAGAAATCACCCCCCAGAGGGGATGGTCATGCCGCAATCCCTTCTCTTCCATTCTCCTCTTGGGATCTTGGGCACGCACGCACACGCGCCTGGCATGAGTTTTAAACCACCGGGTCCGGGACGCGAACTGCGGTCGACTACGTGGGAGTCCAGCAACATAGCCGTTACGCTAACTGCTGGTTCCCTGGGATTTTTGTCTTCTCTTGAACTGTTGATCAGTTCATCTACCTACTATTTGAACTGAATCCTAACCTTTTTTCCTGGCTTTAAGTTTTAAGGAAAATTCTCTTAACATTTTTTGATTTTGATCTATTAAAATTAAAACTGTTTTTCTTGAAATAAAAAAATGCATTAAAATACCTATAAGTACCTATTTAATGACTGCAGTAAGCTATATAGTCCCAGCAAGGTGCTACTTTATAGTATATTCACTTTACTCACTGAGGTTTATGCCTAAAGTCAGGCATGTGTTAAAAAATGCTGAACATCATTAACTATTAGGAAAATGCAAATTAAAACCACAGTGAGATACCACTTTATGCACACTACAGTGTTTATAATAAAAGAACAGACAATCATTTGATGAAGATATAGAAAAAGCGGAACCTCATACACTACTGGGAGGAATGTAAAATGGTGCAATCACTTGGGAAAAAAATCTTCAGGAGTTTAAACAAAGAGTTACCTCATGAGCCATCAATTCTACTCCTAGGTACATGTGTATCTATCCATACAATAGAATATTATTTGGCAAATAAAAAGAAATGAAGTCCTGATACAAACTACAATACAGATAAAATTTGAAAACATTAAGTAAAAAAAGTCAGACATAACACATCATAGCCAGACTGACCAAAACCACAGACAGAGACAAGATACTAAATTTGGCAAGAGATAAACTTCAAGTTACTTTCAAAGGATATCCTGTAAGGCTAACGTCAGACCTCTCATCAGAAACAATGCAAGCAAGGAAAGAATGGGAAAATATATTCAAAGTATTAAGTGAACAGCAATTTCAACCAAGAATACTATATCCAGCAAGATTATCTTTCATATGGGAAAAAAAGACAAAAAAAATTCTCAGATAAACAAAACCTGAAAGAATTTACCAACACCAGATCAGCTCTCCAAGAAGTGCTGAAGGGAGTGCTATACCAGGAAAACTAAAGTCGGACACACAGAAATAAGAGTACAAGAAACAACCAAGAGAATGGCCAGCCTAATGGTAGGACAAATCCAGAGCTGAATGTTAACTTCCAGAGTTTAAATGGAAAGATCAGACCACAGTAACAATGCAAATTCAATAGAAGAGAGATTAATTATATGGGTCTAAACTAGTGAAATAGAATTTTTTTGACTTTAGACTAAAACATACTGATTTTCTTCAATGCTTTGATTTCCATATTTAAGGATTTTTGTCTTCTCTCTCTCTCTCTTTTTTTTTTTTTTTGAGAGGTTTTTGCTATAGGGCGCGTGCGCTCGCCAGACACACAGAGAGAGACATAGAGACAGAAAGCGAGAAATCACCCCCCAGAGGGGATGGTCATGCCGCAATCCCTTCTCTTCCATTCTCCTCTTGGGATCTTGGGCACGCACGCACACGCGCCTGGCATGAGTTTTAAACCACCGGGTCCGGGACGCGAACTGCGGTCGACTACGTGGGAGTCCAGCAACATAGCCGTTACGCTAACTGCTGGTTCCCTGGGATTTTTGTCTTCTCTTGAACTGTTGATCAGTTCATCTACCTACTATTTGAACTGAATCCTAACCTTTTTTCCTGGCTTTAAGTTTTAAGGAAAATTCTCTTAACATTTTTTGATTTTGATCTATTAAAATTAAAACTGTTTTTCTTGAAATAAAAAAATGCATTAAAATACCTATAAGTACCTATTTAATGACTGCAGTAAGCTATATAGTCCCAGCAAGGTGCTACTTTATAGTATATTCACTTTACTCACTGAGGTTTATGCCTAAAGTCAGGCATGTGTTCATAGATGTGTATATATCAGCTGTGCTTGCTTTTGAAAGGTTTTTAATTAAGATCTTTAGTGACTCAGTAAAATGTGGAAAAAATACATGGAAAACAACTGTACATATCAGAGATGTGGGAGAAAGCCAGGAATTGGAACAGGGTGAGAGGCAGGAAATCGGGGGGTGGGAGGGGAAGGCAAGCTATATTAGAAATAAGAAATAGAAAATTATTTGTTAATGATAACATGTATGGTAATAGCCTTGATTGTATAACACATTATATAATGCATTCTGGATGGAAAAATCTCATTTTGTATACTGTATTGATATACAGTGAATGACTAAATAAATAAAAAAGTCAGACACAAGAGAACATATATAATTCCACTTACACAAGAGAATTTCAAAATGTTCATGGAAAAGTGGAATTAAAGTAAAGGTTTATTTTGGTGCAAAAATTTTTTTTTTCTTTTTTTTCTCTCTCTTTTTTTTTTTGGAGAGGTTTTTGCTATAGGGCGTATGCACTCGCCAGAAAGACAGAGAGAGAGAGAGAGACAGAAAGCTAGAAATCACCCCCCGGGGGTATGGCCACACCGCAATCCCTTCTCCTCCATTCTCCTCTTGGGATCTTGGGCACACACGCATACGCGTCTGGCGTGTTTTAAGCCACCGGGTCTGGGATGCGAACTGCAGTAGACTACGTGGGAGTCCAGCGACATAGCCATTACGCTAACTGCTGGTCCCTTGGTGCAAAATATTTTGAAATCCTTACAAAGTTTTTCATAATAAGCATTTCCTATGAACTGTCTATAAACCCCTTGTACCATATTATCATTATTACTTCATTTCTTTTTTCCTTTTATTTATTTCTTTGTTTTCTTTTATTCATTTATTTTTGTTTACTATAGGGTGTCTGTACTCACCAGAGAGACAGAGATAGAGAGAAATAAAGTGAGAAATCACCCCTGGAAGGGATGGCCACACCTTAATCCCTTCTCCTCCATTTCCTCGTGGGACTTTGGGTATACATGCACATGTATTTGCTGCGTTTTTCAAGCCATGGGGTCTGGGACTTGAACCATGGATTTTGCCATATGGGATCCAGCCATCTTAACTACCACACCACCTAACTGGCCCTAGTTTATTCATTTGTTCATGGAAGAGAGGAAGGAAGATAGGTACCCTCAATGTGATTCTTATGCTGTAATCTACCTCCAGTCTCAGATCATGGGCATACATATGTCTAGAGTAGTCAGGGAGGTCTCTGGATGCAAACGCAGAATGTTCACATGGGTCAGCCTCACAGTCTGTCAAGGTACTGCTGGGCCATGTCCAGCCCACACATTATATCTATTGTTTATCAATTGATGGGCATTTTTTAAAAACTATTTTGGCTAATATGAATAATGCTACTATAAACATTCATGTACCAGTCTTTGTGTGGACATATGTTTTCATTTCTGTTGGGTATACATACAAAATATCCAGAATAGACAAGTCTACAGAGACAGAATACAGATAAGCATTGCTTAGGCTTCTGGGGATTGTGTTAAAAAGGAATGACTGCTAAAAAGCATGTGGCTTCTTTGGTGTGATGAAAATGTTCTAAAATTGTAGTGATAGTTGAACAAGTTTGTAAACATTCTAAAAACCAATGAATTATACATCCTAAATGGGTGACTTGTTTGGTATGTGAATTACATCAATAAAGTTATTACCAAAAAATATTGCTCGTTAATATGTTTTACAGAGCAGAATAAAAGAGAATATGAGAGATCACTCTCTGTAAGATAACTCCTTTCATTCATTCAGTATTGTTTTATTGGATCAACTTATTTTTTTTTTTTAAGAGCGATTTTTGCTATGTGGCATGTGCACTCACTGGAGAGATAGAGACAGAAAGTGAGTAATTATCCCCCAGGGGTATGGCCATGCCGCGATTCATTCTCCTTGTGGGATCTTTAACATGCACACAAACATGCCCAACATGAGTTTTTTAAGCCACCAGGTCCAGGAGATAGGAGAATAAAAAAAAAAGGGATTGCCATGTGGCCATCCCCCTTGGGGGGTGATTTCTCTTCTTCTGTCTCTCCGTCTCTCTCTGTCTCTCCTGTGAGCGCACACACCCTATAGCAAAAATCTCTCTATCTCAAAATAATAATAATAATAATAATGAGGGAAGAGAGAAGGTAAAGTGCTCAATTTTCTTACCTGGTCCAAATGCCTATCTCTCATGAGTTCATATTCATTTTGCAGTGTGTGTTGGAAAAGGGTCCAGATGATATGTTCTAGTTCTGGGTGGTCAGACAGAAGGCGTGCACATAGAGTATTTAGTCGAAGATACGCGAGTCGATACACTGTGGAGATAAGGATAATTAGTCATCTTTACTGTTGGTTTTGGAGTACAAGCAGATTTTTAAAAATCATTAAATTCTATAACCATAATGCTGTCAAATAGCATTTCAACAGTGACCTTACCTTTATCACTATTTTCCTTTTTAATAAATAATTCCAAGTATTAGCATAGTGCTAGGTACATAAGAGGCACAGTAATACTTGCTGGATTAACTATGACAGCAAGAAATTGAGGCAGAGGTGAAGGCAGAAGAAAAGTCCTAAGACACTGTGAGATTAGGCTAACCGAACAGGGTTTGTTTCCATTGGTAACCACCCATCACCGATATTGCAAATTCTCATAGTCAATATTCAAGAGAGATAAATATTTGAATTGCAAGTGTCTATTAACTGTTTCTAATTCTAAAAATATTTCAAATCATGCATGTCTCTATGAAATGCCAATTTCATAGAGAATATGTTGTTGGAAAATGGTAGATTGTAGACAATCTAAGTGAAACATAACTGATATGAAATTGATGTAGAGAATCTATTAAATAATGACTACTGTAAACACAAGTTTGGAGAAAAGAAATTCACAGAATTGAATCGTTTCCCATCTACTTTAAATATAAAAACTGATTTAAAATCTACCTTTCTTCCATAAGGCAATCAAAAATATTTAAACGTAACAATTTCTCCCAGTGGTTCTCACACTTTAGTGTACATCAGACTTGCTTGGAAGATTGTTAAAACAAGAACTTTGGAACCTCATTCTACAATTTCTAATTAAACAGGTCTAGAGCAGAGCCCCCTCAATTCTCATTTCTGCACCTTTTCAGGTGATGCAGATTTTGGGGGTTAGGAACCGTGATTTAAGAACCACTACTCTAACAGAAGGGCTAGGTCCTAAATATTTTTGTAAAGCTCAGAACATTTCTGAAGTGATCAAAATTAGGAAAAAAAAATCTTATCACATAGGAATCAGGCCTTTCACTCTAAGTCAAATAGCACTTGAATGTATGTACACTCAAACTGACCTCTCCACTCTGCTACATTTACATTCAGTCAGAGAATGCTATCAACCTTGTCACTGGCCTTTTTCAATGTCTTGAAAATATCCAGAAAATGTGATTGCACTAGGCAACAGCACACTATAAAATCTTAACTCTCTATACATGCCTGAACAGCAAAAGTAAGGTCAAAGGCAAATATTTCCAAACATTAATTTGAAAGCATAGCAATACCAGTGGCACCAACAATAACACCTAACACTTCGAGTGCTTGCTACATATGAGGCACTGTTGGAAGCATTTTATATGTATTGGTTTATTTAATTATCTCAGAAATCCTATGAGGTAGATCATTATTATTCCAAGGTTGATTATTATTATTTCCATTATACAGATAAGGAAAATAAGGGATAGAGATATTAAGTGACTTGCCCAAGCTCACAAACAAGGTTACTCACCATGTAAAATTTAAAAAGTCATCATTTGAGCACAGTTAGCCTGATTTCAGAATCCATTCTCTTGAATGTAATCATCTACTAACCTTTCTTGTAAAAGAGTGAAAGAGAGGTAGATTTCAATGGCTTCTGAGTCTGGAAGGCAGAGGGTGCTTGTGTCTCTGAATTTGCGGTAGAACTTACACGTGGAGTTGAACCCTTTTTCTTTGGGGATCTTACAGGAGAAAGATACCTAGATGTATTCAAAAGAAAAGCCTTCATTTGAAGTTTGCTAAGAATCTCTCTCTCTTGTTCTCTCACTATCTCTCACACACACATATACATACACACACACACACCCAAGGTTGTACATGTATATCTAGTTTCATTTTGTCTACTTTGTTATTCTATATCAAATTCTCTGGTCAGGCTATTTAAATACAAGTGGGATAAGATAATAGGAAAACTGTTTTCATCATCATATCTAACTCTATTTGAACAAATGGCTTTCCTTGGGAACTTCTGGTGTATTGGGAAAATAACAGAAATAATACTTACATATGTATAAGGTTGAATGTAAATAATTATAGTGAGATTGAGACCATAAAATGACTCTAATTTTTAAAAAAGTAATTGCTATCTAATAGTGTTATATTTGTTTTCCTACTAAAAATTTTTATTGATAATTATCAATACACATATACACATATACATAAATTAAATTACACATATACATATAAACTCAATACACCTAAATTATATAGTACATAATTCTATGAATGAATATGTCAAAAAGCATTATCAAGGCATATTTATATCTATATACTAAATACATCAGGCATTAATCAGGCAGAGATATTAGCAAATATTCTTTCAATGTCTGCAATTCTATTCTTCAGTGTTGCCTTCTATATAACAGAATTATCCAGGTCTATTTTCTGATTTTGTTTTAGGGTGACTACGAAATAATTCTGAACAAGAAGTAGAATTTGTATTATAATTTACTATAGATATCTTACTTACAGTGTATTAATTAATTTCAGTTTTTTGAAGAAAAGAAACTTACCATCATAATGATTTAAAAAAAAAAAATACTTAGGCCAGTAGGTGGTGTGGTAGTTGAGGGCGCGGGACCCACATGGGCAACCATGGTTCGAGTCCTGGACCTGGTGGCTTATTTTCTCATCCCCCACCCCCAGTCTCTCGAGTTTAAAAAAAAAAGAAAAAGAAAAAGATAATAATTATTAAAGTAAAATAAAAATAATTCTTAAAAAATGATTTACATTTCCTCCATGAGTGAGAAAGACAGAGAAAGCGTGCACACCCAATATCTCGATGCTGTAGGTCATCCCAGCTTCCACCAGTTCCGGATCTTGGGCAAGTGTGTTTCTGGCATACCCAGAAAGGTCTCTGGGCGTTACCCTGGAACCTTCCCATGTAGGTCAGCCTCACAGAGCATCATGTTTTACTAAAGCACCACTATCTGGTCCCTCATCACAATGATTTTATAATCATCAGTGTCAGATTATCTGTCTTCAATTGCCCTTAAGTTCACTCATTGACAATACTGTTGACTGACTTAACTTGGGCAAGTGTCTTACTGGAGTCCTAGGCACAAAGATCCAATGACCTAACAGATATCACTACTTGAATCTTAAACTTAATAAGGCCAAAGTGGAGCTCTGGATTTCTTCCTCTAGTTTTTCACATCTCAAAAAAATGACTCCATGTTATATCTAGTGTCTTAAGTCAAGAATCTGGAAGTTATTTTTAATTTCTCCATTTTCTAATTTCTCAAATCCCATGTAAAACCAATGTAATACATTTTAAATCTGTCTCTAAATACATCTCAGATCTTTCTATTTCTACCTCTAATGCCATATTTTAACTTGAGTCACCTACATTGCTCACTTAAACTACTGGAAGAGTCTCCAACCTGATCTTCCCAATTTCTTACTTGAGCTATTATACTTCTTCTTCCAATCCACTTGGACTTCAAGCAGTGGCTTTTAAAAACACTAATTATGTTGTTTATCCATGCCCTTTTGGAAGGACATCTTGGTTGCTTTTAAGTTTTGGTAATTATGAATAAAGCTGCTATAAACATTCACATATGGGTTTTTATGTAGACAGATCACTTGGGTTAATACCTAAGAGCATGACTGCTAGTTCATCTAAATCTATGTTTAATAAATAAATAAATAAATAAGTAAAATAAAAATATGAATTATAGGGTCCACCCATGGCATGGCGATTAAGGCAGCACAGTTTGAGTCCCAGACAAGCAGCTTGAAAAACATGCCAGGTATATTTGCATGCATATCCAAATCCTGAAAGGAGAAGAAATGGAAGAAAAGGAATTGTGGCATGACCATCCCTCAAGAGAGCGAGTGGGATACTTTCTCACTTCCTCTCTCTCTCTCTTTCTCTCCTATGGCACGCACACCTACCCTCTGGCAAAAATTTTAAAAAAATAAATAAAAATGATAGCAAGCTGCATTTTGCTTAAGCTGGATGCATCATTCCTATAAAATCTAGACCTCATACCATGACCTATGAGAATCTGCAAGACCTAGCCCCAGTTTGGCTCTCCAATCCCTAACTCATTTATTATTGATTTCTTTCTTTTCTACAAGTCAGCTGACTTTGATCCCATAGGGACACAACACTTGCTGTTTGTTCTGCCTGGAATGTATATTATGCAGATTTTTGTGTGGCCAGCATCTCCCTGACCTTGAGGTATTAAATCAAAATACTATTTCATCAGAGAAATAGAAGTTTCCCTAAACATTCTATCACTCTGTTTGTCTCTTTCATGTCACTGTTTATTTCCTTTATAGCTTTTATTACTCTAAAATCATCTTACATGTTAGTTCACTTGTTCACTCCAGAATGTAAATTCTATGAAGAGGACCTAGACCATCTTACTTCTATATTCCTTGTGCCTAGAGTACTTCCTGGCACTTAACAGATAACTGCTTATTGAATTAAAGAACAGAAATAAGCCCTATTTATATTAAAGTACTACCTAGCAAACACATTTATACATGATGATAGAGGCTCCATATGTTAGAAATGCTTTGGGTACAAGTTAGCATGGAAATGACATCTCTAGAAAATGGTCTACTGTCAATTCCTATAAAGAACTAAACAGAAATCTTGCATTAGGCACATTTCTATGAAAGGTAGTGTAGCTACAGTGATTAGGAGCATGGCTTTGGAGTCAGACTTTATAAGTTTGATTTCTCCTAGCTTTAGATGTTACCTATTTCTTTAATTCCCATTTTATAGATAACTGAAGCTGACAGCAATATCTTCTGCCTTATAGGAATGATTTAAAGATCAAATGGGAAAAAAAAATAATCTGGACTACATAGGTAATTGCCCAGCACAGAGTGAACTCAGTAAATGATAGCAATTGCTTTCTTCTCCCATCATCGTCATCACACACCAACCAATCATTAAGTCCATAGCCCACACTGATCCCTAAAATAGCCTGTGCTCACTCCAAATGAACTGATCTGCACTATCTGAAAAATGCCACCTGCTTTCCTGGCTGTTATGCCTTTGGGTTTATATCATTTTTGGCTCTTAGAATATTATTTATTTTGCTTCCTTTCTCCTCTCTAGTTTCTATGTTGAAATTCTATTCAACTTTTAAGATCTACCTAAATTGCCATCTCTGCCATGAAAACTATCTCCCACATGTCAATCTAAGGTGATTTAGTAGTACTCTGTACTCCTTTATATGATCTTATTTAGATCATGTATCTTATACTCCTAATTCTAAAAGCAGAAGCAACATCTTACTCAAATTTCCATTCTCTATGGCTTCTGTACTGTGCCTTGCATTACATTTGTGTTCAAAATCTATTTGAACGAATAACATAATACATTGGGTTGTCAGGAAAATCATGATGTAATTTTCCATGCAAAAAATGCATTATGACTTTTCCGACGACCCAGTATAACCACTTACATATCTGCTGCAGTGTGATTATTCTGGAGAGGAAGATTGAGAGAACAAGCAGCTTCAAAGTGATCAGATGGCCCTTCTCGGTCTTTTGATTGTTTAATAAGATCAAATAAAGGTGAATCCTACATGAAAAAAAAAAAAAACATGACATTAATAATGTTGGTAAGTATAATCTTCCCAGGCACATATCGAAATTGTTTGACACAGTAAGCAATGTGAATTTTAGGCACAATTAGCAGTTCAGAACTTAGAATGAGATTCTTTTCTCTCCTTTGAAATTCGCAATTGCCAATTTTGTACGATACCAAAAATAAAAGTAGAAACTGTACAACCTTAAATGATTATATTAGAAAATAAAGTTAGGGGAAAAGGCAAAAAAAAAAAAAGAGACAGAAAAAGAATATGAAAAGAACTTAATAAAATCGAAAATAATAATAAAATACACCAGTCAGCAAAGCTAAGAATTGGTCATTTGAACAGTCTTTTAACTACTAAAGAATTTGAATTGGTAATCAAAAATCTCCCTATAAAGGAAAACACAGGTTCCATTTCGTTTTTTTTTTTTTCTTTTTTTGGAGAGGTTTTTGCTATAGAGCGTGTGCGCTCGCCAGAAAGACAGAGAGAGACAGAAAACGAGAAATCACCCCCCAGAGGGGATGGCCACGCCACAATCCCTTCTCCTCCATTCTCCTCTCGGGATCTTGGGCATGCACGCACACGCACCTGGCGTGAGTTTAAGCCACCGGGTCCGGAACTCGAACCGTGGTTGACTACATGGGAGTCCAGCGACATAGCCATTACGCTAACTGCTGTTCCCAGGTTCCATTTAGTTTTATCAGTGAATTCTTACAAATATTCAAGGGACAGATAATCCCTTTTACTCAAACTCTCCCTAGAAAGGAAGCAGAAGTATTCTTCAAGTCAATTTATGAAGCTCAGTATCACAGTGATACTGAAGTCTGTCAAAGATATTACGAAAAGGTAAATTGTGGCCATCTTGCTCATGAGCAGAGATACAAAAACCCTAAATAAGAAATATTAGCAACCCAAATCAGCAGTGTGAAAACAGAATACATCATTACTAGGTTGAGTTTTTCCAGGCTGCTGGATAGGTTCAACATTAGAAAATCTATAATGGAATTCACCTCACTAATAAATCTAAGGTAAAAAATCTTATCAAAATAAATGCAGAAAAATTGCTCTTTTAAATATGTAACCATAATTTTAAAAAGAAAAGAACGAAAAGAAAACTTTCAGTAAATAAGAATACCAAGAATAGAAAGATAATTTCTTTTTTTGTTTGTTTTTAGAGAGAGATTTTTGCTATAGGGAGCTTGAACTCACCAGAAAGACAGAAAGCGAGAAATCACCCCCCAGGTGAGATGGCTGCACTGCAATCCCTTCTCCTCCATTCTCCTCTCAGGATTTGGAGCATGCACGCACATTCTCCCCGTGGGAGTTTTAAGCTGCTGGGTCCAGGACTCGAACCACGGTTGACTACATGGGAGTCCAGTGACAAAACCATTACACCATCTGCTGGTCCTTAGAAAGACACTTTCTAATTTGAAAAATGGTATCCAGAGATAAAAAGTACACACACAGAGACAGAGACAGGCTGAAAAGCGAGAAGCACCCTTAAGAGAGCTTGGTCATGCTGCAATTCAGTCAGAGCTGAGTAAAATGATGAGCCCAAGAGAAAAGACCTAAAGAGAGTAAATAGGGATTTAATGAATCACCACACCAAATCACCATATAATTAAGTTCATAAACTCCACCCAGGTACTCAGAGCTTCTCATTAATTTTAGTGATTTACATGTAAGTGGTAAACAAATATTTCAGACAAACTTTTAATATGAATATGCCACAACAAAATAAACAAAAGGCAACTTGGGAGACACAGAAACTATACAGGAAAAGCCATTTAAGAAGGACGAACAAGAAATGGCATATTACACAACATCCCTTTTGAATAGGAAGTTACTCATGCCTAAGCAATATATAACACTATAGTTTCTTATTCATCCTCCTTTCAACCATCTTGACAAAAAGAGAACTACTAAAATTTTTTTAAAAGTCAACAACAGTACGATTATTCTTAAAACAAAAGAGAGATAAGCACAAATTCCGTCTCCAAAGCTCTAGTACTACAAATGAAAAGTTGTGCTTTCTTTTTATTTTTGGATTTTTTTTTTGCTATAGGGCACGTGCACTCGCCAGACAGACAGAGAGAGACAGAGAGACAGAAAGTGAGAAATCACCCCCCAGAGGGGATGGTCACACCACAATCCCTTCTCCTCTATTCTCCTCTCAGGATCTTGGGCACACATGCACACATGCCCAGAATGAGTTCTAAGCCCCCAGGCCTGGGACGCGAACCGCGGTCGACTACGTGGGAGTCCAGCGACATAGCCATTACGCTAACTGCTGGTTCCCAACTTGTGCTTTCTTAACCTCATTTTTATTACAAAAAAAAAAAAATAGAAATAACAACATCAATTTTGCAGGAGTATATTACATAGCACATAAAGAGTCTGCACTGTAGCCTCTTAAATATTCAACAATTTTCTATCTTTGGCTTAATTGATTTTACTCTCTAGGATGTTTATATGAATGTTTTAAGGACACACACTCTGAGTTTTTCAGGAGAAAAATTTCTTTCTTAATTTTTTTAGTTTGGCTATAGTGAGTGCACTCACTAGAGAAAGAGGGAGAGAGAAATCACCACCCTGTCCCCAACCCCCAGACGATGGTCACCCTGTATTCTCTTCTCCTCCATTCTCTCTCGGACTTTTAGGTATGTATGAACATGCACCCAGCATGATTTCCAAGCAGCCAGGTCTGGGACTTGAACCATGCAATCAGTCATGTTGGATTTCAGCCACCTTAACCTCCGCACCACCTGCTGGCCCTAAGTTTTTTCTTTTTTTCACTTTGGTGGTAGTCATGAAATGTCTTCTATGGAGGCATCTGAAGGGGAGGTAGCATGTATGATTTGAAGATGGAAACGCTACAATCCCTATAACATAATTTTTATTTTCAAGTCTTATTCTTGTTTTCATTAGGGGCACTCTGAAGGTCACTCTAAAAAATGGTAACAATCAGCACCTAATAGATTCATTTAAGCTATGCATACATTGCTATTATACCATAAGTTTTACATTTTCTAGTCATTGATGACTTAAGTATCTTTATTTAATTGAAACAGTAGGGGTATAAGCCTACATATATTTTGTAGAAATGGTCTACTTCGATTGTTCTCTGGAGACATTTTAGGAAACCGAGATCTCATAAAGACATTCAGTCAAGGGACCAGCAGTTAGCGTAATGGTTATGTCGCTGAACTCTCACGTAGTCGACCGCAGTTTGTGTCTCAGACCTGGTGGCTTAAAACTCATGCTGGGCATGTGTGCGTGCGCGCTCAAGATCACGAGAGGAGAACGGAGGAGAAGGGATTGTGGCGTGGCCATCCCTCTTGGGAGGTGATTTCTCGCTTTCTGTTTCTCTGTCTCTCTCTGTCTGTCTGGTGAGCACACACGCCCTATAGCAAAAACCTCTCAAAGAAGTAAAAAAATTAAAAAAGAAATGCAGTTAACAGGCACTCCATTTTATTTACTTTTCAGATATGGGTTAAAACTTGGTTTGTGCTTCAGATTGGCATAATACAATTATACTAAAGAAAATTCCTCCTCTAAAGATTAAAGTGGCATTTTTCACTAATAGTCTTCGTGTTTTATTCTAGTATCACTTTATTGCACACTCTCCAACCCCAACTCAAATGGTCAAACAGATACACAGACATAGGTTTAAGACAATGAGTAGGTTATAATAATGGCAAGTATAACACAAGAATAGGAGAACAAACTCTGGGCCATTTATTGATTACATAACCTTGGACAAGTTAACTTCATTAAGTATTCATTTATCCTCATCTCAGAAGTGGAGATACTATACTAATAATAGTAACTGAACACACAGTGTTGTGAGAATTGAGTTAATGCATGATAAATATTTGGAACAGTGCCTGGCACAGACTAAGTACTACATAAATATTTGAATTATCTTGGTTATGATTCTCATTTCTACTTAAGTAGGCTGGAGACTCAAACTGAGGTCAGCATATGGCTTCTAGCTATAAATTTCTGTATGCTATTGGCTGTGCCATAGTAGCTGGGTCCAAGGAGTCATCTTCATTCTTTCCTTCACATCCTACTATCCAGGTCACCAGGAAGTCCTGTTAGATCTAATCTCAAATATATTCCTCAAGAGGACCATGTGGAATTCTCAACTATTACAGACCACTGACCTTTGAGAAATTTCAGTCATCTATGTCCTGATTAAATCATGCCTATGGAAGACTAAGGAAGGCTCTAGAAAAGGGACTCATTGTGATCCTGTTTAACTACTGGCACCCAATTACATGTACTGATTACTGGGGTAGGAAGAGAGAGATATGATGACATCACTGTGGGTCTCAGCAAGGAATCTCTGATACTCAGACCTAGAGTCCAAATGCTTGAAGAACCCAAGGTGTGTTTATATATTTATTTAAAACAAAAGAATCATGCCTTCCATTTCACTAAGACACTGGCTCTTTTACACAGCTGAATATTTGCAAGTATGCTTTACATTGAGAATTCTGCAAAACAATCAAAACAGTACACAAAGTTAAAAAAAATTCCCAAGTCAAGCTTCATTACCTATAACATTGCTAAGAGTCTGTTATTATCATCTCTTTCCTACACTTTTACTCTTGCTATCTACCAGCTCAACGCTATCCTATCCCATCCCCATACTCAAAACCCTCCAATAGCTTCCTATCCTACTCAGAATAAATCTAAGTTCCTTATCTTGGTGTATAAAACACTGCATGAGATCTGGTCTCTGGCTACATCTGTCATATCGCACTCTTACAACTTGCCCCAGCCATACTGATCATTTTTCTATTCCAAGAATAGGGTACAATTCTTCTGATCTCATAGTTTCTGCATCTGCTGTTTCCTCTCCTTGGAATGGTCTTTCACCAGAGCTCTCATGATTCAACCTACTCCATTATTCACATGCATTCTCAAACAGCACCTCCCAAGCCAAGACTGTTCTGAGCATCTTATCAAAGACAGCCATATCCTTTCTTTTTTGCTACTGCTAGTTTTCTGTTTTCTTCAAAGTACATCACTACTTGAAATCATATTATGTATTCATTTGTTTTCTAGTTTGTTTCCCTAACTCGGATGCAAGATGCAAGAAGGCATGAGTTTTGTCTATTGTCTTCATAACAATGAAGTAGGGGTTTAATAAAGATTCATTGAATAACTGGATGAAGTGAAAAGGTTCAAGTATTCAAAGTTCGTTGAGGTTAATTCCACTTTAACATAAGGATCAGATTAAAATCAGAAATTTCTTAGTTATATTTACCCTAAATCCTTTAAAACATTATCTACTCCTTTCCTCTCAAATATTAGTCATATATAATATATGCACCTCACTAAGTGAAAACACCTATCCACACAGTGCTTAGAGTCTGGTAAAAAATGACAAGTGACGGGACCAGCAGTTAGCATAATGGCTATGTCACTGGACTCCCACATAGTCGACCACAGTTCGAGTCCCAGACCCGGTGGCTTAAACTCACGCCGGGCATGTGTGCGTGCGTGCCTAAGATCCCAAGAGGAGAATGGAGGAGAAGGGATTCCAGTGTGGCCATCCCCTGGGGGGGGGTGATTTCTCGCTTTCTGTCTCTCTGTCTCTGTCTGTCTGACGAGCGCACGCGCCCTATAGCAAAAACCTCTCCAAAAAAAATTTTAAAAATGACAAGTGATGAACAAATAAGAAGTTATGTATGTAATGTCAAATTCAGAAAAATGCTGTGAAAGAACAGAATCCTGACTTGAAGAATAAAGAGGAAGACCCAGGCAGATGGGATGATTTAAGGAAAATTGATCTGAGAAGGTAACATGGATACCAAGTCTTAAAAAAGTAGAAAAGCTTTGTTTTAGAAGGAGTCTTAGTAGAGGTCTCCCCAAAAAGGTAAGAACATGCAGTAAGAAACTGGTGTTTTTTAAAGTAATAGGCCAGTGGGACTAAAGTATAATGGCAGAGAGAATGCTAGAGAACAGATTAAAAATGGTAGGTAGCTGTCCAATAATACAGACTCTTAAAGACCATGCTAAAGTTGTAATATTCTAAGAGAAATGGAAAACCCATTGTAATAGAAAACATTTTAGTACATTTTCTTGTCATCAATCACAAATGCAGAGATAGCTGGTTCAATAGTGTCTTGCTCCCTTGAATATCCCTAGCACTTAGCTCAGAATTATGCGCCTAAAAATATTTCATGAATAACTAAATGACTTGTTTCTTTTAGAGAAGTATTCTAGGTGAGGGCTGGCCCCATAGCTTAGTAGTTAAGAGATCCAATCTCAGATGTACAACTGTGGTTTGAATCCCAGCCTGGGCAGTTTGAAAAACACAACATTTGTGTGCACATGCACACACATACCCAAAATCCTTATGGGAGGGAAGAATGGCAAAAGAACTGTGGCATGACCATGCCCCATTTGAGGGTGCTTTCTCTCTCTCTCTCTCTCGTTCTCTCTCTCTCCCTCCCTCCCTCCCTCTGTGTGTGTGTGTGTGTGTGTGTGTGTGTGTGTGTCTGGAGAATATACATATCTTCTGGCAAAAAAAAAAAAGTATTTTAGGTTATAGGGCTCACCATAATTCATATTATTTTAGCTCGGTTAGAAGTGTCACAATTTTCTAACAATTTCCAACTTCCTAGCTTGACCGTATCTGAAGAATATGCCAAATAAGTTTAGTGGCAGGTCCCATTATAGTGAAGAACTCTGGAGTTAGATGCATATAACTCAGGAGTTAACTCTGTTAACCTGTGAAATTGACTTAATTTATTTAAGTCTTTAATTCACAGTAAACAGAACTGAAAATATAAAGTTACCGTATGTGCTGGGTTATTTTATTTTTAGCAATACTATGCCATGAACAAAAATATCATTCAGTTTTTCTTTTCTCCAAGAGAAAAATTATGTTTATTGGCAACAGGACCAGGACTAAGGTAAAACAAGGGATAGGATATAAAGTTCTATATCCTTGTGCCTAGGATACAAGGTTTAAGGAGGCTTTCATTGTAATTTGCATGAAACTGGTATGAAACATACCTTTTTGATTACCAAACCAAAAAGATACACTTAGAAAAAGAATGATGTTCTATTACTTTGATGGTTTGCTTAGACAAGAACTAAAGCACTTCCAGTTTACAAAGTTTTTTCCAAATATATTAGCTCATTTAATCCTCAAAATAATTCTGTGAATTAGGTATTATTATATATTTTATGGATCAGAAAACTTAGCTATGTTAATAAACTATAACGGAATACACTAAAAATATTTTCTACATGTGGGGATAACAAAATTTGTTTATAAACAAATGCAAAAACCAAAACTGTTTTTAAGGATTAGCCATGGTGGTTCATGCAGCTCAGACACCGCTGCTGTGAGACTGAGACCAC
This sequence comes from Tupaia belangeri chinensis, assembly GCF_000334495.1. Taxonomy (NCBI): domain Eukaryota; kingdom Metazoa; phylum Chordata; class Mammalia; order Scandentia; family Tupaiidae; genus Tupaia; species Tupaia belangeri. The sequence goes on along the minus strand of NW_006159475.1, from coordinate 849,028 downwards.
AATGGGAGGCTTGGATTTGGTTTCCAGTCCAATCTAAACAAACCAGTATGTGTTGGCATGTACCTATTGTCCTAGTTAATTGGAATCTAGGGCAGGGAGATTGAAGCATGGTCAGGTTTTGTTACAAATCAATCTCTTTCTTTCCTTCCCTTCCTTTTTCCCCTCCCATTCTCTCATAAATAAATAAAGATTTCTTTAAAAAATTTTTTTTGAATTATTTTTCAAGCATGAAGAAGAAATGGACAGAAAAGTTTCCTAGAGGGACCAGTAGATGGTATAAAGGTTATGTCACTGGACTCCCACATAGTTGACCGTGGTTCGAGTCTGGGACCTGTAGCTTAAAGTTCATGTTGGGTGCATGTGTGTGCATGCCCAAAATCCTGAGAGGAGAATGGTGGAGGAGGGATTGTGGTGTGGTCATTCCCCCACAGGGGGTGATTGCTCGTTTTCTGTCTCTCTGTCTCTATCTCTTCAGTGAGCATGAACCCTACAGCAAAAATCTCTCTTAAAAAAAAAAAAGCTTCCTAAAACTAGTTAAATATTTAAATAATTATGGCTTTTAATTAACAATCTTTTATTAATTTAATTATTTTTCATTTATCAAAAAAGAAATCTACATTACTATTTGTTACTAGCAATAATAGCTACCATTTAGTAAACACTTCTTATGTATGTGCATTTAATTTTCACAAAACTCCATAATGAAGTATTATTATTTCCACTTCACAGATGAAGAAACTGAGGTTAACGGGTGGCAAAATGGGGATTTGAATTTAGATAGTCAAACGCAGAGTCTAACTCTTACTCACTATGTTTATATTGTAATCTTTCATTAATTTCTAAGTATAATAGAAAGCTGCAATAAAATAAGAGCATAAATTAATTTTACCAAGGTTAATCATGGTATTGTACACTATTTAATAAAGCCAAATATTCTTGATAATCATTTTTCTGGCAGAAACCAACACAAAGCTTTATTTGATCAGAGATAGCTCTTTTCTCTTCTACCATATTTGCTTAACATAATTACATAATTTAACAAATAAAAAGAGCTTGCATAAAATAGTCTTTCCTGTCCAGGGTAACCATCTGGTATAATAAATACCACACACACACAAAATGATAATGAACTATGAGTCTTTAGATAGTACTAAATAATTTATATTACAACTAAATTAAACTTTAAAAATTAAACAAAATAGGCCTAAAATTCCAATTATTATATTATTATAAAATAATCATTTTAATATAATTTTCAAAAGGTCTCTTAAAACAGCAATCTTTTCACTAAATTAGAGACTAAATGGATTTTTTTTAGAACTTGAAAACTAACTTTTCTGACACAATTTTAGACACAAAACACTTCAAACAACTTTGTATTTTAAAGTTTTTCAAAATGCATTTTCTTTCTTTTTCTTTTTTTGGAGAGGCTTTTGCTATAGGGCGTATGTGTTGACCAGAAAGACAGAGGAAGAGAGACAGAAAGTGAGAAATTAGCCCCCCCAGGGGGTGATGACCACAGGACTCCCACATAGTTGACCGTGGTTCGAGTCTGGGACCTGTAGCTTAAAGTTCATGTTGGGTGCATGTGTGTGCATGCCCAAAATCCTGAGAGGAGAATGGTGGAGGAGGGATTGTGGTGTGGTCATTCCCCCACAGGGGGTGATTGCTCGTTTTCTGTCTCTCTGTCTCTATCTCTTCAGTGAGCATGAACCCTACAGCAAAAATCTCTCTTAAAAAAAAAAAAGCTTCCTAAAACTAGTTAAATATTTAAATAATTATGGCTTTTAATTAACAATCTTTTATTAATTTAATTATTTTTCATTTATCAAAAAAGAAATCTACATTACTATTTGTTACTAGCAATAATAGCTACCATTTAGTAAACACTTCTTATGTATGTGCATTTAATTTTCACAAAACTCCATAATGAAGTATTATTATTTCCACTTCACAGATGAAGAAACTGAGGTTAACGGGTGGCAAAATGGGGATTTGAATTTAGATAGTCAAACGCAGAGTCTAACTCTTACTCACTATGTTTATATTGTAATCTTTCATTAATTTCTAAGTATAATAGAAAGCTGCAATAAAATAAGAGCATAAATTAATTTTACCAAGGTTAATCATGGTATTGTACACTATTTAATAAAGCCAAATATTCTTGATAATCATTTTTCTGGCAGAAACCAACACAAAGCTTTATTTGATCAGAGATAGCTCTTTTCTCTTCTACCATATTTGCTTAACATAATTACATAATTTAACAAATAAAAAGAGCTTGCATAAAATAGTCTTTCCTGTCCAGGGTAACCATCTAGTATAATAAATACCACACACACACAAAATGATAATGAACTATGAGTCTTTAGATAGTACTAAATAATTTATATTACAACTAAATTAAACTTTAAAAATTAAACAAAATAGGCCTAAAATTCCAATTATTATATTATTATAAAATAATCATTTTAATATAATTTTCAAAAGGTCTCTTAAAACAGCAATCTTTTCACTAAATTAGAGACTAAATGGATTTTTTTTAGAACTTGAAAACTAACTTTTCTGACACAATTTTAGACACAAAACACTTCAAACAACTTTGTATTTTAAAGTTTTTCAAAATGCATTTTCTTTCTTTTTCTTTTTTTGGAGAGGCTTTTGCTATAGGGCGTATGTGTTGACCAGAAAGACAGAGGAAGAGAGACAGAAAGTGAGAAATTAGCCCCCCCAGGGGGTGATGACCACACTGCAATCCCTTCTTCTCCATTCTCCTCTCGGGATATTGGGCACGCACGCACGCACACACGCCCCACGTGAGTTTAAGTCACCGGGTCCGGGACTTGAACCGCAGTAGACTCTATGAGAGTCCAGTGTCATAGCCATTATGCCACCTGTTGGTCTCTCAAAATGTATTTTCTAAATTGACATCTCAGTCAAAATTTTCAAAAAGAGTGAGAGGTATATTAACTTTATTAGTTTCTATTTCAAAAAATGCTTATTTTCTTTATTTCAAGCTAAGTTACTTTATGGTATTGGGTAATTTTTTAAATATAACTTACAGGGACCAGCAGATGGCATGATGATCACATTACTGGACTCCCATGTTGTTGACCACGGTTCAAGTCCCAAACCCAGAGGCTTAAAACTCACACCAAGCATGTGTGCATGTGTACCATAGATCCTGAGGGGAGAATGGAGGAGAAGGGATTGTGGCATAGCCACCTCCCCTAGGGAGATGTTTTCTCACTTTCTGTCTCTCTATCTTTGTCTCTCTGGCAACTGCATGCACCCTACAGTGAAAATCTCTCTAAACACACACACATACACACACATGCACATACATATAATAAACTCACACGCAATATATTTTGCATTTATTCTGTCAATTCTTCTCAAAGAGAAGAATTCTGAACTCAATATTAGCCACATTCTAAAACTAGGTCAGAGTTTACTTGAAGATGTTTGACATACTAGTTATGGGAGGCAGCTTAATAAGAGATGACAAAATTCATGCAATGAAACCAAAATAGTTGCTTATTGAATGAAATATTAAAGAAGGCAATGGTTCTCTTTCATCGGTTCTATCTTTAATGATCCCAGCAAGGGTATCCCATCAGGGTCTTCCTCTTTTCTGATAATCATGATAAAATGTTGTTAAGTTCTTTGTAGAATTTACCCTAAATATTAAGGAAAAATTACTGTTCTAATTCAAAGAAATCATTCTAACTGGAAGGAGTCAAAAAATACATACAATGAATATTTGTGACATGTATAAAAATCCATACTGTGGGAGGAAGTAATACCATAGAGGGAAGTACGACAGTGTGAGAAACAGACATTAAAAGAGGAATAGGCGTGAAACTTTTGAAAGGAAGTTAGCGTGTCTGAATAAGATGAAAGTTGAGGATGCTTTGCCAAATTCCGAAAGAAGAGAAGGTTATGACTGAATAGAAAAGCACAAAAAGAGCTGATTAAAATTCGAAGGTCAAACACAAACATGCTTGCACTGCAGAAGTGAGAGGGGCATTAAATTATCTTTTAATAATGCTAATGACTAAGATTTGTAAAGAAGTTTAAAACAAACAAACATAGCCTCTGATTAAATGATCATAATTAAAGCAATTTTCCTTAAATAATTCCTGCTTCTTAACTAGGGCAAGTATATCAGAATCAAAATCAGCAGATTGTATGAGACTCTAATGTGCTCTTTTATTTACATACACATTGAGTGTTCAAGTCCCAAACCCAGAGGCTTAAAACTCACACCAAGCATGTGTGCATGTGTACCATAGATCCTGAGGGGAGAATGGAGGAGAAGGGATTGTGGCATAGCCACCTCCCCTAGGGAGATGTTTTCTCACTTTCTGTCTCTCTATCTTTGTCTCTCTGGCAACTGCATGCACCCTACAGTGAAAATCTCTCTAAACACACACACATACACACACATGCACATACATATAATAAACTCACACGCAATATATTTTGCATTTATTCTGTCAATTCTTCTCAAAGAGAAGAATTCTGAACTCAATATTAGCCACATTCTAAAACTAGGTCAGAGTTTACTTGAAGATGTTTGACATACTAGTTATGGGAGGCAGCTTAATAAGAGATGACAAAATTCATGCAATGAAACCAAAATAGTTGCTTATTGAATGAAATATTAAAGAAGGCAATGGTTCTCTTTCATCGGTTCTATCTTTAATGATCCCAGCAAGGGTATCCCATCAGGGTCTTCCTCTTTTCTGATAATCATGATAAAATGTTGTTAAGTTCTTTGTAGAATTTACCCTAAATATTAAGGAAAAATTACTGTTCTAATTCAAAGAAATCATTCTAACTGGAAGGAGTCAAAAAATACATACAATGAATATTTGTGACATGTATAAAAATCCATACTGTGGGAGGAAGTAATACCATAGAGGGAAGTACGACAGTGTGAGAAACAGACATTAAAAGAGGAATAGGCGTGAAACTTTTGAAAGGAAGTTAGCGTGTCTGAATAAGATGAAAGTTGAGGATGCTTTGCCAAATTCCGAAAGAAGAGAAGGTTATGACTGAATAGAAAAGCACAAAAAGAGCTGATTAAAATTCGAAGGTCAAACACAAACATGCTTGCACTGCAGAAGTGAGAGGGGCATTAAATTATCTTTTAATAATGCTAATGACTAAGATTTGTAAAGAAGTTTAAAACAAACAAACATAGCCTCTGATTAAATGATCATAATTAAAGCAATTTTCCTTAAATAATTCCTGCTTCTTAACTAGGGCAAGTATATCAGAATCAAAATCAGCAGATTGTATGAGACTCTAATGTGCTCTTTTATTTACATACACATTGAGTGTCCCCTACATGAAGTGCTTTGGATCAGATGGTGTTTTGTATTTTGGAATATTTGCATATACACAGTGAAATATCTTAGGGATAGAACTCAAGCCTAAACACAAAATTCATTTATGTTTCACATAGGCTTTATACACATAGCTTACAGGTAATTTTATACAATATTTTTATTGCAGTGGTTTGACTGTGACTTATTACATGAGATCAGGTGTGGAATTTTCTACTTGTAACATGATATTGGTACTCAAAGAGTTTCAGCACTTGAAGTTCAGATTTTCAGATTATTCCATGACAGCAAATATTGTGTGTCAGGTTTAACCTATTCATAGTGTCTATGTTTTATGTTAAAAATTGTTTAATGATTGAATATTGTATAGCTTTGTTTTCTAGAAACTAGAACAAAGTCAGAAACATAAGCTAATATTGCTAATAGATTTCACTGGTTTTAAGCTTTGGATCTACTCTGAGTTCCCAGAATTTCATAATCCTAAACGTTTTCAATTCTGTCCCCAGCCTGGTCAGCCTGAAACACGCTGAGCACACAGGCAAGTACCTGGGATCCTACAGGAGAGGGGACTGGAAGAACAGGATTATGATCTGACCAGATCCCATGAAGGGTCCTCTTTTTTCACCCTCACACGTACTTGCATGCACTCTACCATAAAGAAAGAAAAAAACTGCAGTTTCCAATTTTGAAACTGAATTAGACCTGAGACAATAGTGGTAGGCTTATTGGTGTGGCTTGGGTTCCTAGCAAGTGATTGTTATTGATATGTACATGTTACTGTTTCCACACCTGTTCAGGCTTTGGAAACTCCTTGGCCATTCTTGAATTGCAGCCTTACAAATCAAAGGTTGGCCAGATATAAGTTTAATAAAGACTTGATGTCAAGGTAAGATAAGGTTCTCTCGGCCCAATTTAGTTTTAGCACATCCTGCACAAAGGGCATTAGCACCCTTATAAGACAACTCCCAGAGAGCTGGGAATCCATCTGCTACTTAAGGACACAGTGAGAAGATGCCATCAATAAACCAGGAAACATCAGACAACAAATCTGCCAGTTCCTTGATCTTAGATTCCCAGCCTCTAGAACTATGAGAAATGCATTTCTATTGCATTTCTCAGAGTAAGATATTTTGTTATAGCAGCCCATACAGACTAGGACTGTAATAGGAGTTTATAAAACCTAATGATTAATTTCAGGCCTAGATTGTCAAAAGCCTTATGCTCAGAATGTCTGTGGTAACACCTTTTCTTTTTCTTTCATACCTTTTTATTATAAGTAAACCTTAAATATTATAATACAGGATATTCCTTTCTTAGACTTATTTATTCAATTTTATTTGCTATTATTATTTTATTCTTTAAATTGACCAGAGAGAGAAAGAGAAAGAGAAAGTGAGAAAGCAAGCTGCCAGGTCCTGGACTTGTATCGTGCTCAGCCATGTGGGTGTCCAGTGCCTTAACCACCATGCCACCTGCTGTCCCCTACATTAAATTTTTTTTTAATTTAAAAGTAGAACAAGTCTGAGAGATGTCTCTTTTCTACCCTGAACAAAGGAAATGCTGTAGCTATGTAATTACAATTCTAAATGATGGTTATTCTGGTTTAAATCATGGAATATTGAGCCTAGGGCCAGAAAATACCATGGATGTTAAGGTGACTGGATTCCACACGACTGACTGCCTGGATTGAGTCCCAGACCAGTGACTTGAAAAACATGCTAGATGTGTGTGTGGATGCCCCATATCTTGAAATGAGAATAGAGGAGAGGGAACTATGGTGTGGCCATTCCTTACTTTCTCTCTCTCTCTCTCTCTTTCTCTCTGTCTGTCTGTCTGTCTCTCTCTCTGTCTCTCTGTCTGTCTGTCTGTCTGTCTCTCTCTCAGCAAGCACACATGCCCTATATAAAACTAAAAAGGAAAAAAAAATGAGTCTGGTCTCTGATCATAAATTCTTGGACACAGTAAAAGAAATGCATAGTAGATCACTGTAACCTAGTCAGTATATAAATGAAGCTAAAATACTATATTTTAACAAAAAAAAGTTAGACACTGAGTTGTTGTCCCATCCGGCTATATAGAAGAATAACAAACACTTGAACTAAAGTTAAAAGGAAACATTTATTAGCTATTTGTCCATAAGTAAACAAAAATTCATAAGAGTGCCAGACCTAGGAAAAATTGTGCATTAAAAAAAAGATGTCATCACCTCCAGTTTCCCTCCTCTTCACCTAGCAACACAACTAAAGATGTCTCCCAAATCCTGACCACTTATGCCCCAGGAGTTCAAGAAAAAGTTAATATACTACTTTTCAATTTATTTAATAATGTAAACTACTTTCTAATGTCGCGCTAGCAGATGGTGTAATGGTTATGTCTCCCACGTAGTTGACTGTGGTTGAGTCCTGAACCCAGTTCAGTGTGTGCCCAGAATCCTGAGAGGAGAATAGAGGAGAAGGGACTGTGGTGTGGCTATCCCCCCAGGGGCTGATTTCTTGCTCTCTGTCTCTCCAGTGAGCACAAGTACCCTATAGCAAAATACTCTTAAAAAAACCCAAAACAACAACAACAACAAAAAAACTATTTTTCTCATGTGACCTGTAATTTTTTTCAATGGCAGCATATATTAGAGTCCCAAGAAAATTTTATTAACATACATGCCAGATATGTTTCCTCTTTACCTCCAAGATTCTGATATACCCAGGAAAGGAGAATACGTCTATCTTCACCTCCTCCTTAACAAGTATTAGTTGTATTTTTCTAATTCTTATATGATTTTCTGGAAAGTGACTCATTATCCTTTCTTAAACAGCACTACTGCCATTTCTTGTCATAGGTTTCAAAAGGCCTTTCATCCCTTCCCCAAATTCTGTTTTTGAGAATACCCGTAGCCTAGACGAATTGGAGGTCAGACAACAAAAAAAATAGCCTCTACTGTGAAACTCAGAAATTCCCTAAATTATATCAGCGTCAATCACTGGTATTAGACTTTTGGTTCTCCTTTTCTCAGCATTTGGGCTAAAGTGCAGATAAGGTAAGAGGCAGAATATTAGAAACATTTCATTAACTTTAATTTATGAGGACAAATTTTGAACTTTACCTCAGACCCTCTAAGTGAAAATCTTGTGTTGATCAATGAGGATACTGCACTATAAGAGTCACAACTGTGATCATTCTATCATACATAATTTTGATAACATATGATTCAAAATTATACTCACGTACTGTATAATCTTATTTCTCTCCCTTCCAAAATTCTGTCTTCATGACATTTTCAACAACAGGACTAGTTCACGTTTATTAGCATCTTCTATATGCCAGGTTCTATGCTAACTATCTTACATACACTATCTCATTTAACCCTCCGAAGTCCATAAGGTAGATACCAGAATTCTCCACACTTTACATGTAAAGAATTTGAGACATAGAAATTAAGAAATTTGCCTCGTGTTGTATGATTAATAAGTGGTGAGGCAAGTATTCAAACTCAAGTTCTGATTCTAGACCTTGTGCTGATAACCACTACACTAGGAACTAAGTCATGCTCCCTTATTCATTTGCTTTCATTCTTCGTCCGTTGTCATGCTTTTAACCAGGTTTCCATGTCACTGTCTACCCCTAGAGTTAGCTCCACTCTGTAATTCATTCACTCATTCATTCGTCTAACGAGGCTAAGGGAAAATCACACTAACAGTAGGACCTACCACACAATGTTGCTGTGGAAGTGAAATAAAACAACCTGTGCAAATGGTCGGGCACAATACGTGGCACACGATAAACAATCAATAATTATGAGGTTAGTTTATAAAAAAACCTGCAGTTTCAATCTCAGGTGCTTGCTCTCAGACCAGAGGGTCCAGAGGGGAGCAGCTGCCATGCAGTGAGCAGTCACATGGCGAGTCCACATGGTGAAGGAATGAAGTCTCTGGTCATCTGCTAGCAAAGAACTGGGGCCTGTTCACAACCACATGAGTGAACTTCAAAGCAGATCCTGCAAGCTTACTAAAGCCTTAAACTAACTGCAGCCTTGGTTGACAATCTTAAGGATCTCTCACTAGAAAACCTGAGCCAAAGCCCCACAGCTAAGCCACTCCCAGATTCCTGACTTTCAGAAATTGTGAGATAATAAATGTTAGTTGTTTTAAGTTGTTAGTTAATAACTAATACAGCAACTTTTTTTTTAAGGAAAAAAAAAACATAAAGAAAAGATTTCATGGAATATTTAACTTTTGAAAGTAAAATATATTTCTTTCCTTAGCATTGTTTCTATTCGGGACTCTAGCAGCAGTTTTCTTTTAGACTCAGGCAAGCTGTCTCATGTCATTACTTATCTGCTCAAAATAACTGTCAGCATAATTGCTCTTTGTACAACATTTCACTATGCTTTGCTACTTACTCTTGTGAAGGAAACCAGACTTTCACTGTCAGCAAGATTAGTATAAATCCCACTGAATAAACAATATTGAAGAAAAAGTAGAAGCTATAAATTTATTCTGCCTTTTTCAGAAGCAACATGATCTTTTAGAATTACCAGGCATTTCTAATTCAGGCATGAATCTCTATAACTCCAGAGAGTAAAGGACTTTAAGGCTATTGAGTCAAAATGATTCTAAAAGAGGATTCTGATTATCCAAGCAACCACAAGGTCTCCAATGCTAGTAGAAAAATGAACAATAGAGGAAAGAGAAGGCAGGAATTGCTATTGTTTTCTAGGTATTTTAAGGAATATTATTGGATCTAGCTTACAGGAAATGTTTTTGTACTAGCCTAAGCCAAATTCTAAGACTGCTTTTGTCTTGCAAAAGGAAACTAGAAAATAGAAAGGTTTTGGCAGGCCTTGACCTTTCTGACAGTTATTTACCATTTAATTTCACTGGCCTTTTAATACTAGCATTCCTCTGGATCCTTTGTCAATATATATGCTAGCCGAGTCATTATTATGGCTTTGATTATATTACTCCTAAATCTACATTTGTGATTAAGCCTACTTTTTCAAGTTCAGGATCCATATTTCCAACTAATATGAAAGCTCTCCACATGGAGAAATGGCACATATCTCAAATACAACATTTGAAACATTAACAACTCATTACCTTCATTACTAATCAGCAATGAGTCCTTCAACATCCTCTTTGGTTAAATGTGCTATCAAAATATAATCTCCCATAGTACAAATCTTAGAATTAGCCCCAGTTACCCTTTGTTCCATCTGGGGCACCTAATCTTTTGATTAGTCCTTGTACTTTTAATATATTTGTGTCTTTACAATTAAAATTAAATTCTTATGTATGGCACAGAGTTAGGTCTTGCCTTTTATCCACTCCAATAATCCCTTCCTTTTTTTTTTTTTTAAAGATTTCTGTCATAGGAAGCATGTGCGCACTGGAAAGAGACAGAGACAGGGAGAGTGGGAAAGTGAGAACTCGTCCCCCAGGGCACATGGTCACATAGTAATCTCTTCTCCATTCTCCTCTTGGGATTTTGGGCACACATGCATGCATGACCAGCATATTTTTTAAAGTCACTGGATTTGGGACTCGAACCATTCAGTTGACCATGTGGGATCCAGTTCCTTAACCACCATGCCATCTGCTGGCCCCCAAAATCTCTGCCTTTTAATTGGGTTACTTAGATCATTTCAATTTAATCAGATACAGTTAGTGTAAATCCTGTATCTATTTGCCCCATCTATTCTTTGATTGCTTTTTGACAAAAGCAAATCAATGGGAAAAGACAGTCTTTACAACAAATGGTGCTGATACAACTGAACATCCATAGACCAAAAAAAAAAAAAAAAAAAAAGAAAGAAAGGAAAAATAAAAAATAAAAGGAAAGAAAAAGAAAAAAGAGAGAGCAAGAACCTCAGCCTGAACCTCAAACCTTGCATAGAAGGAAGTGTAAAATGGATTGTGGACCTAAAATAAAATGTGAAAATATTAAAATTAAAAAAAAATTTATAAGAGAATTCTTGAGGATTTAGAGTTCTCGGATTTTACACCAAAAGTGTTATCCATAAAAGAAAAAATATATATACTGTACTGCATCAAAATTAAAAACTTTTGATATAAAAAAGACCATCTAAAGAGTATTTTAAAAGAAGCTACAAACTAGGAGTAAAGACCTGCTAATCACTATGTAACAAAAGAATAGCACCTATAATATATAAAAACATGGCAAAGACATGCAGAGACATTCCACCAGAGAGGAAATGCAGATAACAAACATATACAAAAATGCTATTTCATCATGATGTGATCATTAGTGATCATCCAGATGGGATTGCAAATTATAACCTCAGTGAGTTATCCTAGAGTATTAGAATGACTAAACTAAAGTAATGACAACACCGTATGATGGTAATAAGAATGTAGAGAAACTAGATCACTCATACATTGCATGTGGGAATTTAAAATGGTTCAAGTGGGGCCAACCAGTGGCGTGCTGGTTGAGGCAGTTGGATTCAACATGGTTGACTGCATGGTTTGAGTCCTGGACCTCAGAGCTTGGAAAACAACATGTTGAGTAAATGTGCATGCATTCCCAAAATTCTAAGAGGAGAAAAGAGGAGAAGGGATTGTGGTATGGCCATCCATCCCCCCATGGGGTGCTTCCTCTCTCTTGCTCTCTCTCTCTCTCTCTACTCTCTCTCATTCTCTGGCAAGCACACACACCTTATAGCAAATTTTTCAAAAAATGATTTAACCATTCTAGAAAATACTTTGGCAGTCTCATAAAACAAAATACCGATAAACCATACAACCATGCTATTATACTTTTTGATATTTATATTATAGAAATGAAAACTCATGGTCATACAAAGTATGTATACAAATGTTTAAAGCTTTATTTGTAATTACCTAAAAGTAGAATCAGCTCAGATATTCTTTAGCATATGTATAGTTAGAGAAACTGCAGTATATGCTTACTGTAAAATACTAGTAATAACAATGTACATACTATGAACACTTGCAATATCTTAAATAGAGTTGCAGAGAACTATGCTGAGTGAGGAAAAAGGCGCCAATTCTAAAAAGATAATCCTGTTTGACTCCATTTATGTAACATTTTTGAAAGGACAAAGTTTGCAAAATGGAGGACAGACAGAATAATAGCAGCCAAGGGTTAAAGACGGGATGGTTCTGCCACAATCCCTTTCCCATTTCTCCTTTTGAGTCTTTGAATACTCACACACACACATGCCCAGTATGTTTTTAAATCTTAACTGAATTGCATAAAAATGCCTTAAAAGTAAGACAAACTAAGTATTGTGGAAGTACAGAAAAAGAATTGAGATTGAGAAGATGTGACTAAAAATTGTGATAGGATGTTAAGAGCTGAGATGGGAGGGGAGGTGGTAGGCACAGAAAAAAGAAAAGGAAGACACAACCCAAGTATAGGCAGAGAGATGCTCGTTCACATTTTCAGTTTTACACTGTAATAACATTTCTGCTCATCTTATTTCCTTACCCTCTTTGGTTGAACCTGGTTCCACCATCATTCCCATTCACTTTCAGTTCTTATAATCATCTTTCATCACCTGTTAAATCTTTCCTCTTTCACTCCCACCCAACCCTACAAGATGGTTCAACCCTTTGAACTTCGGCAGATGACTCATGCTCTGGTAGAAAGTGACGTAAAGTACTAAGTGTACAACAGTAATACTAAATGGGTCTAGAAGTCAGGAAAACTTCCTAGGCCAAAAAAAAAATCTTTTAATAGAAACAAATATATTCTGTAAACAAAAATTACAAATGGTGATTTCTCAAATTGAAAAAGTTTTGTTCATTTCTAAATCTAGATAGAAATTTTATCATAACAGGCTTCAAAAGAATCCAAAATGAGGAAATTCTGCATTTTTGTAAGTGTAAATTAGAAATGGGAAAGAACTCCAAAGAGTTGTATTTCACCAGGGTAAGTAATCACTGTGTCTAAGATGAGTAAAATAAGTTTAGAATAATTTTTCTTACATTTAAAAATACTGTTCCATACTTTCTTTTGAACATAAACAAATATATTTCTGTTTAAATTTCACACTCTAAAGCACCCCCCCTTTTATTTAGATCATGTACAGCTCCAATGATAGCCTTCAAAAATATTTTAAATAATATTTTAAGAATCATTTCCTTCCTTCCTTCCTTCCTTCCTTCCTTCCTTCCTTCCTTCCTTCCTTCCTTCCTTCTTTCCTTTTCTCTTTCTCTCTTTCTTCTAATTTGACCAGAGAGGGACAGAGAGAGAGAGAGAGGGAAAGTGAGAAAGCAAGTCACCAGGTCTGGGACTCTAACTACAGTTGACCATGAGGGAGGGCCCTTGACCACTAAGCTACCTGCCAGCCCCAAATCTTTTCATGATAGAGGATTGGCCTTAAGGCACAGCAGTTAAAACATTGCACAAAGGAATTCAGGTCCCACATGGCTGACCAGAGTTTGAATCCTCACCCCCTGCTTAGCTCCTGCACAAGTGCTCAGGATTCTGCTGAGATGGAGAATAGGAGGAAAAAAATGATTGCAGCATGACCAGACCCTGTTGAGAAATGTTTTCTCCTTCTTATGCTCTCTCCCTTGTCCACATGTACTCTCTACCATGAATAAAAATAAACTTTAAAAAATGAGAGGCTACATTAAGGTTTTGACCAATTCTTCACTGATCAATTTTATATAAACAAACACGGTATTTTATTTATGTTTTGGAAAGGAGAGGTCTTTTAAGAATGCCACAGAAATATAAAGAAAGACTAAAAAAAATTATCTTTACAGTATAACAAATGTTTAAAAATCTTGTATTGTGAAAGTCTTGGCTTCAGCAAATAACATCCTTTTAATTTGTTAAAGACTGCATGTGTTCACTGGAGAGAAAGGGAAAAGAAAAAGAGAGAAAAGGAGGGAAAGTGAGAAAGCACCTCTCATGAGGGTCAATCATGCTGCAACCCTTTCTCCTCCATTTCTTACTCCTTGGGGTTTAGGGGCATGGGCGCACATGTACACACACACACACACACACACACACACACAAACATATGCCCAGTGTTTTTCAAGCCACTGGGTTTGGGACTCAAATCATGCAGTTGGCCATGTGGGATTCCACTGCCTTAACAATCATGCAACCAACTGGCCCAAGAATATCTCTTTTAGACCTTTCTTGTATGACTTGGTTCCAAAACTAGAAATCCTTAAACATAAAGAATAAAAAGTGACTCTTATTTCTTATACCTAAGACTGAAAAAACCCCATCTGACACCGTAAGCATTTAAAGTATTTTAAAAAGTCAGAATCAGATATAGAAGCAGAAAGGAACCTTTGTGCAGTTCAGCTCTTTTATTTTACAGCCAAGGAACCAGAATCCCAGAAAGATCAAGTGACTGCCTAAATTCTCTGAGTCTCTAATTGCTGCTCTTTACACATTGTCACACTTCTCTATTTAAAGATAAATTACAAATTGGGACCAGCAGTTAGCATAATGGCTATGTCGCTGGACTCCCACATAGTCGACTGCGGTTCGCGTCCTGGACCCTGTGGCTTAAAACTCACGCCGGGCGCGTGTGTGTGCGTGCCCAAGATCCCGAGAAGAGAATGGAGGAGAAGGGATTGCGGCGTGGCCATCCTCCCACTGGGAGGGTGATTTCTCACTTTCTATCTTTCTGTCTCTCTCTCTCTGTCTGTCTGGTGAGCGCACATGCCCTATAGCAAAAACCTCTCCCCCCCAAAAAAAAAAGATAAATTGCAGATTTACATTTTGTTGCCTCCATACACAATTCTTTATTTTATAAGGAATTTAACTAGCAATGAACAATTTAGATTCCTTCTAGTCAATTCACAGAAAAAAAACTTTCAAAATATTTCAGAGATATTTCCAGATACTTCAGAGGAATAGTCTGCAGAAGCCTTCGTTTTCTCAGGTCTGTGTTTCTTATCTGTTTTTAGTCATGATGTTATTTGAAAAGTGCATAAAATCTGTGATACCAGTGTGTGTGTGTGTGTGTGTGTGTGTGTGTGTGTGTTGGAGAGGGGAAGAATAATATATAACAGAGGTTTCAGTGATTTCAGGTAGAGATTGTTTGCACTAGACTGTCAAACTTACCGTAGCATTAAACCAAATTACCAGCAAATAATATTTCACTCATCTATAAATAAATAGTATGTTTACCCAGAACTACCATCTGAAATTGGATGCTCTTCTTAGAAACGAGGACCAACAAGAAATGGCATATGGTATATATTGTACCATTAGGAAAACATTCTGCAGTAGTTCATATGTAAAGATTCACACTATTTCCGAGATACAGCCAAGTGCTTGCCTGGACATTCTAGATGATTCCATTTCATTAAATGAGGACTACATACTCCGTTATAGTTTTCTCTTTTGTTTTGTGTCCAATGAACCAGTTTCCCCTAGGCTAGATTTTCCTAACTAGATTTTCCTAATATCACTGATTTATAAACTGGCCTTCCGACCCTTCTTTTCCCTACTTGATTTGGCCTTTACTCTTTAACTAGTATATTAATGGATTTGTTTTTATTCATTTATTTATTTTTGCTTCTTGGGAAACATTTTTTTCACTCCAAGTGAGTAATTTATAGAATAACGAATATAATTGAAGTTTAGAATAATCTCTCTCACATCTCATATTTTAAATTGTTAGCTCTTTCCACACTGACTACTGCTTTAAGGATTTTTTTTTAAACTAAGGTGTAATTTACATAAAATAACATCAGTTTTGTGAGCATATTCATTTTAAAAATAATAATTTGCTTTAAATTCTTTTCGGAAATAAGAAGATAAGTGAATAAATAATTGGTTGATTAATTCACAGCAGATCTGTGAAGTCTGGCAAGAGGGAACTGTAAGAGAAGACTAGAAATACAGAGATAAGATAAGACATTATAGATAAGAGTGACTAGGCTCATCCAAAAAGAGGCACTGAGAGTAAAGAAGAAGCAAGATAAAACTGTTATTTTATTACTACCAAGGACAGAAATAACCAGGATGAAAATGAAGAGAAAAGAAGAATATTTGAAGAACCCACCTTACATAGTATTTATTCATAACTGTGTTCAATAAAGGTTCGTTTATTCAACAAACATTATGATGAGTCTATTTTGAATCAGGCATTTATATTTCCTGCCTTCTCAAAGCTGTAGTGACAGTCAAATTTATTCAAGAACTCAGAAGTTACCTAAATTCTTAAACGTTTGTTAACAAAATACTCGCAAACTTAAAAAACTAAATGATTTATGCCACTAGTGTAGTGATAAAGAAAACAGATCTACTTTATAGGGTAGCAAGTTATTTACCTGGCTTATTGATAAAATTAGATTTTGAAAAGTAATGAGTTACGTAATGAGATTCACTGAATCTCAAGTTGGTTAAATATGTTCATTATATTTCAAATCAATTTTACGTGTACACTATAGTTACAGTCCTGAATAAAATTCACTTCACTACTTTAACTTTTCTTTTTTTTTTTTCTTTTTTTTTTTTTTGAGAGGTTTTTGCTATAGGGCGCATGGGCTTGCCAGAAAGGGAGAGACAGAAAGTGAGAAAGCAGCCCTCAGGGGGGATGGCCACGCTGCAATCCCTTCTCCTCCATTCTCCTCTAATGACCATGGGCACACATGCACACGCACCTGCTGTGAGTTTAAGCCACCAGGTCCAGGACTCGAAACGCAGTTGATTACATGGGAGTTCAGCGATAGAGCCATTATGTCTACTGCTGGTCCCTCACTACTTTAACTTCTGCCCAGTTCTGGTTTTCTTCTTAGTTTTTAAAATTCATCACTGTGGTTATCTTATTTTTTAAAGAGATTTTTGCTATAGGGTGCGCTAACCAGAGAGACAGAGAGATGGAGAGACAGAAAGAGAGAAATCATCCCCTGGGAGGATGGCCACGCTGCAATCACTTCTCCTCCAGTCTCTTATTAAGATTTTGGGCACACACACATACACATGCCCAACATGAGTTTTAAACCACCAGGTCCGGGACTCATTAAATATATTGATTCCTGGGATTCATTTAAGTCCTCTTAAGTAGTTACTCTGTATTTTTCACGTTTTAACCTAAGCATTTTCTAAGTTATTTAATTTCACTATGGTTTCTTAGAAGTCAAATAAATATCTTGAAACAATCCAGCATTCAATGATCTTCTCTCTGTTGAGAAAGACAGCCATTCTGGCCAGTCCCACAGGCCAGTAGCTGAGCACACTGCACCAGGAGTTGGAACATGGCCCACCAAGGTCACAATGCTGGTCACAATGGTTTGAAAAACACACTAGGCATATATGCATGTCCATGCATGCCCAAAATCATGATCAAAAAGCAAAATGGAGGAAAAAGGAGTATAGTGTATGGGGTTACCTCTCTCTCTCTGGTAAGCACGTGATTTATGGCAATTAAAAGAAAAAAAATCCCTCTGTAAGTGCTCTTCCTCAGTAGAGCCAATGTCCCACAAAATTCAACTTCATTCATACGATTCATTAATCAGAATATAAGTATCTACTAAAGATAAAGAAGTGTGCTAAGATTTACAAACATGGGACTGGCAGGTGAAGTGGTGTTTGGGGTGCTAGATTATCACATGGTTGACCACTTTCAAAACCCAGACTTGGCATCTTGCTTTTTTAACTTTCCCTCTCTCTCTCTCAT
Organism: Tupaia belangeri chinensis; assembly: GCF_000334495.1. Lineage (NCBI taxonomy): Eukaryota > Metazoa > Chordata > Mammalia > Scandentia > Tupaiidae > Tupaia > Tupaia belangeri. The sequence continues at coordinate 831,040 of NW_006159475.1, read as the reverse complement.
TCTTTCTCTGGTCAAATTTTTAAAAAGTCATTATAATAAATGTAAAAATAATTACAAATATAAAGCAAACTCGTAACTAATATACTGATGACAATGAAAAGCTTAATTCAAAAAACAGTGATCAATTCACTTTTAAGCACCAGTAACTCAAACATGAACAAACTACAAATGAACTACTAAGTGAATAACAAGTCAAGTAAATAACAATAGGCAGAAGAAGATTCCAACATAGAATTAATGTATTTTAATTATTTGAGGAGAAAGTTATATTCAAAGTGAAAGTAAAAGTAGAGACGGTCTAGGCAAATAATTGCATATATTTCTTTATTTAAAGATGACTAAAGAGGAGACTATCAACCTGAGAATAAATTAAAATCTAGTATTTTTCAAAAAAAGCTATTCATTAAAAATTTTTCTCCAAAGAGAATATAACTTATTTACTCCTTTTTTCATTGCTGCTCACTCAAAAGTTTCTACCAGACTTCTAGGATGAATACACACATACTTCTTTTCCATACCAAATGTGATACAAAGAAATTCACCCTTTGAAATGTTACAGTTACTGATTGTAAGTAATATTTATATTTATATGTTGCGTATAGATGAATTTCTTAGTGAAAAATGATAAAAATAGATTACGATTCAACAACAAAAAATGCTGTTTGAGAGAGTAGTATAAATTTAAAAAGTGTAGTATAAAACATGTTACTGCAACATATTGTTTTAAAATTAGCTAAGTAATTTTGAAAGGAAAAATAAATTGCTCTTAGATTTCTTAATTGACACATAAAAGGAAGAATTTTTGCTAAGACAGCCAAATTAAAAACCATTCACAGTAAAATACAACAGAATCTAGACTTTTCTGAAAATTTTAAATAAGAAAAACATGTCTCAGAGGTTGTGATATCTGTCCTCATTCCTTGAGAAAATAACACCCACATTCAGTTATCATCACTTCACACAAACTTCTGATTTTGGTGCTTTAAAGTATGAATATAAACATACAAAGAAATCACTTAAAAGAACGTTAAAAGAACCACCATTCTTAAAAACGAGGTACTAGATATCTATAACAATTTCAATTTATAAATATGCTTCCATATACATTGTATATCTTTATATTTAAATATAAATACATGAAGAAATCACTCAGAAAAACTTTAAAATTAACATAAAACCTGATATGTATATTTCAACATATAGTTAATGTCATATTCAGGAGGTTATAGGGAAAGCTGAGGGGGATAAAAATAAAATTATGAACCTAAAATTTAGACAAGTAGTTGAACTTTTATTTTCAATCAAACCTATTTCGATCAATTTAGGGAAGACAAACATTTTGTTTAAAAGGATGAAACTTCATTTTATGCTTAAATGCATGGGAAAGTAAGATTAAAAGTCAAACCAAGAATAAATATTCTTAAATACATTCTGTGGTGAAAGAGACAATTTAAAAATTGAAACAGCTTTAAAATATTAATTCGATTTCATATGAAAGAGAAAAGAATGTTAGAAAATGGTTTTATCAAAAACTAAAGAGATCTGGGACTAGAGCTACTTAGAATCATACCAATTAAAGTAAATTAAATCTTGAGAAGTCATCAGGGAAAACAGAAGCCAGGAGTAGCAGAACTACCATTGGTCACTTAGTCAAATCCTTTTTATATCTAAAGGTCAAAGGTCTCTCTTTCACAGTCATTACACAGTTCTTTAAAATGAGGCACTAGATATCTCTAACAATTTTAATTTACAAACATGCATCCATGTACATTGTATTTCTTAAAGAAAAAGAAAGAAAGAAAGAAATGTAACATCCCAAACACAAAAGCAATCAAATAAGAGAAAAACAGCATTAATACTGAATTTTGGGTGGGGGGAGGGAGTGATCTCAATGATTACTAACAAAACAAAACAACCCTGAGAGGTTGCCAGCACCCCCAGAAGCATTTCTCCATCAAATGAGTTAAAGGACAGAAGCTCAGCTAAACAGCCAGTGACCATTTGCAAGCCTCCTAGGTATATTCCCAGCAGACACATTATCAGATTAAAGGAACTGCAAACAAACTGGGCTGAAACCTTTCTTTGTCCAAACCCAGCCTCTTCTTCCTGTGATGTCATATTACAAATCTAGCAAGCCTTTCTTTTTCACTTCAGAGAAAGCTCATCTCACAATACAGCTAGCAACTGAGGAAAAAAGCCTCAATTCAGCAAGAGCTAACACGCCAAGGAATTTACTTCGGAACCTTTAAAAGACTCTTGTGCCATCTGGGATCCACTGCAGAATTACCAAAAAGGAAGACCTCACTTAAAAGAATCAAGAAGTAAAATAGGACAAATTGGGAATGTTTAAGTCTTTGAAACTCAGCGATGAAAAACAAAGTGAGATTGGTAACCTAAGCTTAAACATTCCAGAGCATAAAGAAACTTTAATTTTGGAATATTTATCCTGACTCCTGAAAATACAAGTTTTAGAAGACAAGGAGTTTTATTTCCGTTTCAGAACACCACTTCTCTTTGTATTTATACTCCTATGGGTTGGCCTCATTGACTGCATTTTTTAAAGGTCGTTCGTCGGTTAACTAAGTCTTGGATTCATGGATTTTCTGGAGACTTGAAAAATGAGAGTATTTTCCTGTTAAAGTACCACGTGGAAACTGCACAGCAACAGATTTCATGTTTCTTTTGGAGATTTCCGGAAAAAAGAGAAGCATTTATAAAACTCCCCAAACATCCACATTCTCAGCTACCAAGTCAGAGGCTACAGTGGCTACAATCTGAATACCAAAGGAGACGCGACAAAAGGACTTCCACGCGGGAAACTGGACGTGCCTTTATAATGGTAAGCACTAACAACTCCTACTGCTCCTATGATGACTCCTTTAAGTACACTTTGTATGGGTGCATGTTCAGCATGGTGTTTGTGCTCGGATTAATATCCAACTGTGTAGCCATATACATTTTCATCTGCACCCTCAAAGTGCGAAATGAAACTACTACGTACATGATTAACTTGGCAATGTCAGACTTGCTTTTCGTGTTTACTTTACCCTTCAGGATATTTTATTTTGCAACACGGAATTGGCCATTCGGAGATTTACTCTGTAAGATTTCTGTGATGCTGTTTTATACCAACATGTATGGAAGCATTCTGTTCCTAACCTGTATTAGTGTCGATCGATTCCTGGCGATCGTCTACCCATTTAAGTCAAAGACTCTAAGGACCAAACGAAATGCAAAGATTGTTTGCATGGCTGTGTGGCTAACTGTGATCGGAGGAAGTGCACCAGCAGTTTTTATTCGGTCTACCCACTCTCGGGGTAACAATACCTCAGAAGCCTGCTTTGAAAATTTCCCAGAAGCCACATGGAAAACTTATCTCTCAAGGATTGTAATCTTCATTGAAACTGTGGGATTTTTTATCCCTTTAATTTTAAACGTAACTTGTTCTAGTATGGTGCTGAGAACTTTAAATAAACCTGTTACATTAAGTAGAAGCAAAATAAACAAAACTAAGGTTTTAAAAATGATTTTTGTACATTTGGTCATATTCTGTTTCTGTTTTGTGCCTTACAATATCAATCTTATTTTATATTCTCTTATGCGAACACAAAAGTTTGTTAATTGCTCAGTAGTGACAGCAGTAAGGACGATGTACCCAATCACTCTCTGCATTGCCGTTTCAAACTGTTGTTTTGACCCTATAATTTACTACTTTACATCAGACACGATTCAGAATTCAATAAAAATGAAAAGCTGGTCTGTTCGAAGAAGTGACTCCAGATTCTCTGAAGTTCAAGGCACAGAGAATTTTATTCAACATAACCTACAAACTTTAAAAAATAAAATATTTGACAGTGAATCTACCATATAAGCTGCCTGCAATAAAACAACTGGGACTTCACTGGGACAGACCTCCAAGTTTCCTCAACTGTGAATAGTGTTTTCTTGGACAGACTATTTCTCCATCTCTGAAAGAAAATTAACATGTGGCCATCTGAAGTGTTTGGTATAAAGACCATTTGTATTCAATGTGTTAAGCATTAAAATATATTCTATTCTCATATACACTCCATTTTATTTTTCTGAGCCATTTTGATGTGTTCCTTGATTAAAAAACTCTTTAAAGAGGTTATTCAATGTCTAAAAGTGACTATGATTTGAATCATGTGGTGACCATCTGTACTATTTTTAAGTTCATCTTTAATACTAAATCAATTTGCGAAATTTTTCATACAGTAGTTTGTGTACAAAATGACTTACTCATACCTTGTTTTACATATTTAATATTTTAATCCAACATATATCTCATGTTTATTCATTTATATTAAGACTCGTAATCATGTTTCTTAAACTGTAATGATAAATGAGGAAGGAAAAGTACATTAATCAAAGGTTTTTGAAATACCTTCCCTCCAAAATTGCTAAAAATAGAGTGTTCTGAAAATGATGATACACTAACAGAATCTGAAGATCATGAGCAGTAACACTTAGATAACATTCAGGACTTTTTGTCTATGTAGGCAGTTCTTAAAAAGTAGATGGCATCTAAATCTGTAGTATGCTTTAAAATTACTATTTTGATTCAATTTCTGGATATAACAGTACCTAATTTCAAAATGATACATGCCACAAAAATTAAAAAGAAAAAAACTCCGTAAAATGGTATTATGTGAACACTACCAGAGGTTCATTTTAAAGGTACATTTATGCCACAACAAAGAACTTGGATTTTAATTATGTTAGGTCAAGAAACAGAGTGAAATACATACAGTACCTGCTTAGAAAAGTGTGTATGTGTATATTTATTTCTACTTCCTTTCCCTCTTCTGACCAATTTAAGTTAAATACTGAATAGTTGAAAACCTTTCAAGTAGGCAAAATGTTACTGTATGTCAAAACAATGATTAAGCACATAGTTCCTTATGTTAAAAAGGAATAAAACAAGGCCATTTTGCATTTTCATTTCACTAATAAAAAAATCATACAGCTTTGAGGTAAAATTGAGAGAAGAACAAACTACACAGGAAATTTTTCATTTGTCAGCATATCCTTTCTTTTCCTTTAAATTCAAACAGTTCAACAAACTCAATAAAGGACATGTAATTAAATTCAGTATTAGCTCTATCTAATTTTTGCCATCTTATCTTTCATGTACTGAATACAATCTGGACAGATCCTCTTTAAGATTTAAATTAGATTTGTGGCCGGCAGGTGATGTGGTAGTTAAGGGCACTGGACTCCTACATGGCCAACCACGGTTTTAAGTCCCAGACCTGGTGGCTTGCTCTCTCTCCCTCTCTCTCTCTCTCTCTCGATCTCTCGATCTCTATCTCTAGCTCTCACTCTGTCCCTCTTTGGTCAAATTTAAATTAATTAATTAATTAAAAGTTAAATAAAACAATTCTGTAAAAAATTTAAATTAGATTTTTGCTAGTTTCTTGGTTTGGGTTAGAATGATTTCAGACAAATCACAATCTTTTGCTAGACCTACTTTTTTTCTTTTTATTCCTCTTTTTTTTAGGTTTCTACCATAGGGCAAAACCATGTACTTGCTGGAGAGCGAGAGAGAGAGGGAAATTTTTTGAGGAATCACCCACAGGGCAGAACGCCATGCCACAATTCCTTCTCTCGGGATTCTGGGCAAGCATGCACAAGTGCTTGGTGTGATTTTCAAGCCTCTGGGTCTGGGACTCAAACTGCAGTCGGCCATATGGGATCCAGTGCCTTAATGACCATACTACCTGCTGCCCCCTAGACCTATTTTTAATAAGCCAGTTTTCAATAAAATAACAGCGTAGGGAGGGTTCTTCAGGCACCCACAGTTTCTTACAGATAAAACTAAAAGTAAATTCTTAACAAAAGACTCTAACTAGTAAAGAAATCAGGCATAGTCTTTTATAGCCCAACAAAAGTATATACATACTGTCATTCTTCAGGGACCCACAGTTTCTTACAGATAAAACTAAAAACAAAGTAAATTCTTAACAAAAGACTCTAACTAGTAAAGAAATCAGGCATAGTCTTTTATAGCCCAACAAAAGTATATACATACTGTCAGTGTATTTTCTTCCACTGATGAGTAGTTTATTTAAATCGTACTTAAAAGAAAATAAGTTTATCATTCTTAAACATGCATTTTAGAGCTAAAAAGCAACTAACAATCTACTGATTTGAAGAAAAGGAGCAGAGAATTCTGTAATTGAGATTTTTCTTAACTTTCCTTGTTTAAATATGTCAGTGTAAAGCTTAAGGCAAGATCACAAAGCATGACTATTACTTTAAAGTACAAGCAAAATATCATCAGATAGTTGTGACTTCTATGTTCACTAGAGAAATCCGATTGTCCTGTTGTCAACAGAAAGATACATGAATCAATAGTTTTGTTAAGGTAAGTTCTTTATAAACCAATAACAGATAAGAAATATAGTCTTCTCATCTAGAATTTCAAATACTGAGAAATTCTTCTCCTACGTGAACAGAAAGAATACCAAACAAAAGTTATTTTCTTTAGTCAATGTTCTTTAAGGTAAATTATATGTTCTAAGGGTTTCTTCTTTCCATTTTACTCAGAAAACCTATATTAAAATTAGAGCTCTGGGGCCAGCAGGTGGTGTGGTAGTTAAATGTGCTGGATTCCCACATAGCCAACTGCAGTTGAAGTCTCGGACTTGGCAGCTTTCTCTCTCTCTCTCTCTCTCTCTCTCTCTCGTCAAATTAAAAAAGAAAGGAATTAAATAAATAAATAATTATTTTTTAAAAATTAGAGCTCTAAGAATTTTACATTTTATTACCTTAAAATGTTAGCATCAACTTGCCCTCCAAAAAAACCCCTAAGTCCACTATTTTTAACATCTTCATTAAACAGGAAATGATTAAACCAATTCTCTTTTCTACATTAACGCCCTTCAAAAGAACAGAATAACATGAGAAAATGTTTCAGGTGAGGAAAAGAGCTTTCCAGCATCCTAATGATTGGTTCTGAACTTAGAAATGATCTTTTCTGAGAAAATATCAACCACGAGTTTACCCAAAAAAGTATAAATATATATGGATTGTACATATCCATAGAAAATTAAAGAAACTAAAAGCACTACTGTATCAGGAGTTATCAAATCTTAATATTCTATGTTCAAATACTAAACATATATATGAAATATAAGTCCTAGTTACAGTTATCTGTATTTAAAGAAATTAGCTACTTAGTTGAGAAATAATAAAACAGAAATGGACAAACTATATTTCCAACTGAGAAATATTAGGTTTATGAATGACACTTAAGAGTCTGAAGCAACTGCTTTTTGGCCCTTTAATTTGGAGCCCCTGATGAACAAAGTATTTTGCCTGTTGTCAATCCATTAAGTTACTACCACCAGAGACTCCTTACTACCTCCCAACACCCAGACTATTTTAGGGCCTGCATGTCAATCCAACTCCAGATGTCACCAAAAGGGAAGATGTGGTCTGGTTTTAGGTGTGAATAAACTTTTGCATAGAAACAATTTTATAAGTATTGCTTAGGCAAGGATGACACTGTGAAGTAATCTTAGAGTAAACTCTTTTTATAAAGTTCTTTTGGGGGACCAGCAGTTAGCGTAATGGCTATGTCGTTGGACTCCCATGTAGTCAACCGTGGCTCAAGTCCTGGACCAGGTGGCTTAAAACTCACGCCGGGCATGTGTGCGTGTGTGTCCAAGATCCCAAGAGGAGAATGGAGGAGAAGGGAATTGCGGTGTGGCCATCCCCCGTGGGGGGTGATTTCTCGCTTTCTGTCTCTCTGTCTGTCTCTGTCTATCTGGCGAGCACACGCACCCTATAGCAAAAACCTCTCCAAAGGAAAAAAAAATAAATTCCAAGATAAAAAGGACTAGTACACAAACTTATGAACACAGGACATATTTAAAACAACTAGAACATTTAATAACCAATAATATTCCTTAATTTGTAGCATTTCTAGAAATTATACTCCTAAAATCTCTAATTATCAAATTTCTGTTTTATCTCTATCACTTTTACCTGATTTCCAACAGTTTTATAAAAGTACAAAAAATATCAATTAAACAAGGCATCAGATTAGATAATAAAATAAAAATAAATAGGAAATGAATTCTAGGCAAATTTATTTTTCTATCAGGTCTTTCCTCTTCCCTCTTAAAAAGATTACTCCAATAGCTTATGTTTTCTTCTATTTACTTATTATGCTGATGATGATTTTGAAATTTGCCATAGGGCTTATGTGCTCAACAGAGACAGAGAGGGGGAGAGGGGAATAAGAAAGCACCACCCCCAGGAAGAAGCCGGCGCTACAATCCCTTCTCTTCTATTCTCCTCTCAGGATTTTGGGCATGCACAGACATATGCCCATAGAGTTTCTCAAGGTGCCAAGTTTGGGACTCAAACTATACAATTGACTATGTAGGATCCAGCTGCCCTAATCACCATACCATGGGTTGGGCCTCCACTAACCTCTTAAAAGGGTACAATATTATCATTTCATCTGAAAAGCAGTGGTAGAAATATAATCCAAGACATAGGACTCCAGAAGTAGAAATAATTCAATAATTTAATAATCAGATTTCAAACATGAAACTTGCTTTACTCATATTATATATTCAAACAACTAAGATTTATAAAAATAATTAAAGTGTAAATAAGTGTTATGAGTGAGACATTAATATGGACTGTATTTTTAACGGCTAATAGCAACAAGGTAAATGTGTTGAGTTCCATTGTCTTCCTATCAAAATAGCTTTCGGAAAATTCACAATTTAGAACTAAAGAGCCTGGCAGCAATCTGATACAATTACACCATAGGCTGAGCAAACTGAGAAACTAAAAGAGTAACTTGCACCCAGTCACATAGCAAGTGAAGGCAAAACAGTGTAAGAACTCAGTTTTATGACTTGTCTAGTCCTGTAATGGTGGCAAGATGAATAGCACTTGCAAAGGCCGATGGAAGAGAACTTGGTAGACTGAAAAGATGAAATCAAAACCGAAGTGGTTGGAGATACAGGGCTAAGATCGTGAGTGTACTTACAGGCCATGTTAAGACAATGTCAAGAGCTGAGAGTGTGTAGAAAATGCTAGAGATGCAGATTTGCATTAGAAATCATATCGGAATACAGATAGAAATGCCTTCGTCTTCAACAAAAAGAAAAAAATAACCACAATGAGAATTATCCTTGTATTTATGTAATTTAAGGGGCTGTTCTTATCTTTTATTTTGATTATGCCCCTTCTCCCTTGTTAAAATGGGAGATACTCTTTTGTGAAATGATGGTAATGACACAAAGAAAAATATTTTAATGCTGTTACCTCAGAAAAGTTAGCAGACTTGGGGGATTAGCAGATGGTATAACGGTTACGATGCTGCACTCCCACGTAGTCGACTGTGGTTCAAATCTAGGACCCAGCGGCCTAAAACTCATGCTGGGCCTGTGTATATGTATGTCCAAAATCCCAAGAGGAGAAGAGATTGTGGTGTGGCCATTCTCCCTGGGGAGGTGATTTCTTGCTTTCTGTCTCTCTGTTTCTCTCTCTCTCTCCAGCAAGCACACGTGTCCTATAGCAAAAATCTCTCTAAAACAAAAGTTAGCAGACTCTGTGAAGAAACTGTTAGCTTCATTCAGTTCTGGTGAGAATGTACCATGGTACAACCCTAAGGTCAGAAGGTAATATTGCGGTTAAGGTGCTGGATTCCCACATAGCCAATCATGGTTCAAGTCCTAGTGCTGGAGGCTTGCTTTCTCTTGCTCTCTCTCTCTGGTGCCCTATAGCAAAAGCTTAAAATAATAATAAATTAAATTAAATTAAAAATTATTAAATTAAAAAAATGATACAACCCTTATGGATAGAAATTTAGCACTATTTAACACACATGTACACACATGAATTTACCCTTTGACCCAGCACTGTTACTTCTAGGTATTTACCCTGAAGATATAGTTTCAATAAAATAAAAAATACATGTAAAAGGTTATTCACTACAGCATTATTTGAAATTGCAAAATACAATACTGAAAACTATTCAGATGTCCAAGCATAGCAGACTGGATGAGCAAACTGCAGTACATACACACAATGTGATATTGTGCTGCTCTAACGATGAGATCTCTATGAATGATATCAAGCCATTTTCAGAAAGTGTTAGAAAACAAAGAAGCAAATTGTAATAGAACGCATACATGCCACCTTGCGTGCAACAAAAAGGCAAAATAAGAAAACATACCTGTTTATTTTTAGAAATGTAAAGTGGAAAAGATCAACCAAAATACAAGGGAGGGAGTAGGAAATGGGGTGGAAGGGATATATCAAAGAGTATGACACTTTTCTGATTGTTTCTTTTTGTAAAGTTTGACTCTGAGAAGCATGTTCACATTGTATCAGGAATTGGCAAGCTTTCTCCTCAAGGGTCAGACAGTAAATATTTTAGGCCTACAGGATGCATGGTCTTGTTATAACTTCTCAACTCTGCACTGCAGTGCAAAAATAGCTATAGACAATACATAAATGAATGAGGTGGCAGTGTTCCAATGAATTTTTCCTTTTTTTTAGAGAGAATTTTGTTATAGGGCACATGCACTCACCAAAGAGACAGAGGGAGACAGAGAGACAGAAAGAGAGAAATCACCCCACAGGAGGGATGGTTACGCCACTATCCCTTCTCCACTCTCCTCTTGGTATCTTGGGCATGCACGCACATGTGCCTGGCGTGAGTTACAGGCCGTCAGGTCTGGGACTCGAACCATGGTCAGCCCAGCAATGTTGTAACCATTACACTATCTGCTGGTCCCCTCTATAAATTTTAATTGCAAAATCAATGGTTGGCCTGTAGGCTCTATGTACTACCTTTGGTTCTAGATAGTCAAAACACTAAAGTCTACAAAGATGAGAAAAAAATAAATAAATAACTCAACAATAACCCTAGAACTTTATTTATATTAGTGCTGGCACATAACTGGTCTCAATAAATATCTGTTCAATGAATGAACCTTAAAGTTCTGTTAAAAAGAGGTGCATCTTTTTTTTTTTTTAATATTTTTGCCATAGGGCATGTGTGCGTGCCAGAGAGAGAGAGGGAGAAAGTGAGAGACATTGAGGGAGAAAGTGAGAAATCACCCTATATGGGGGAAGGCCACACCACAATCCCTTTTCCACGTGCATCTCAGGATTTTGAGCATGCATGCAGGTGTGCATCATTTTCAAGCTGCCAGGTCCAGCACTCGACCCATGGTTGACCATGTGGCAACCACCACAACACCTGCTTGCCCCAAGGTACATCGATTCTATTCAGAGCTTTGTCACAAACTAGTGTAACTTTAGTTAAGTTATTTAACCTCTCTGTGTTGACCTCTTTAGCTAAGGGTGCCAGACTAGATGATATATAAGGTCCAATCCATGTCAACACTGTTTTCATATCATATTAGTCCCTCACTCAATTTGTTTCCTATAAATACTTCCTTCTCTTTATCCTATCTAGGTCAGCTTAACCAGATTCACCTATTAAATCATCACTTTACTTGTCTCTTAATGTCGAGTTTTAAAAGCTGTCAGATTCCCCATTGCCTGAAGGGTAAAGTTCAATTTCCAAGTTATCCAAAAGATGGTCCTGACCTACTTAATCCTTTGGTTTCTTTTCTGTCTTCCAAAAAAGAGTTCTTCAGTGCAGTTTGTCTGCTATTTGTCCTGTTCGCAATTCTCACTTTCTTGACTCCGGACATTTAGACATGCTCCACACTGGCCCCACTGGCCTGGTCAACAAAACTTACTCTGCTCTCCTTGTTAAAATCCTTTTATGCTACAAGGCCTGGTTCAACCCCTAGTCTAAAACAGAATCTTGTTTGATAATTCTGTGAGCACTCCTTGGTATCCATTTACTGCCTTTATTAGTTATCTTTTCACTTGAGTCATGTCTTATCTTCTTAAGAAGCTACATCAAGCTCTTTCAGGCAAGTAATTATGTTTCGCACTTCTTTGGATTCTCTATAAGGGCTAACAAAGAAATAAAGGGAGTAGAGATGAAAAGGAAAGAGCCTAGAGTTAAGAACAAATTAGATATCATATGCTTGCTGAAATGATGGTTAATTTTAAATAATGAATACTTATTTATGTATTTAGTACCCACTCTGGGTGTTAATTAATGTAGTTCTAACAAGTAATCTATACTTATATACAAAAATGTAAGGAAAATAAAGATTGCCCTTTGAAACAAACCTGTGACTCATTGAATTCTTTAAAACCCCAAGGAAAAAAGACAAATTTTCTTTTGGTAATACAACTCCAATACAAGAATTCAACTCTTGCTGTTACTACTAACTCTAACAACTTCAAATATCTGTTGAAGTAAGTTCAAGTATCTGTTGAATCCCCACCATTATTATGGTGAGGACATAAAATTGCTAAAATAAGCCACTTTGTTCTTAAAGGGACATTTTTTCTTTTTTTCTTTTTTAAAATGTTATGGGCCAGCAGTAGCACGGTAGTTAAGGCACTGGACTCCCATATGGCCAACCATAGTATGAATCCTCGACCTGGAGGCTTGCTTTCTCACTTTCTCTCTCTCTCTCTGGTCAAATTAAAAACTAATGCTCACAAATAAAATTAAAGAATTCTTCTAAAAATTTATGCTAGAGGGCACATGATAGAGAGAGAGGCCATCAGGGCCTGGTCATGCCACAATGCTTTTCCCTCCAATTCTCCCTCCCATCAGGATCTTGGCCATGCGTGTGGGAGAGTCACCAGGACTGGGACTTAAATCCCTCTTACATGCGCTCTAGCTTCTTCTGCATAGCACTTAATTGCTCTACTATGGAGCTGTCCCCACCTCTTTTCTTCTGTCTTTTTACAAAGGCTATTTTTAAAAATTGTTCATTACTTGGAGAGAAAAAAAAAAGAGGAAGGAGAGAGAGGCACCATTGCCAGGGTCCAGCTATGCTGTGATCCTCCCCTTGGCCTTCCAAGATCACGGGCCTGTGGGTCGTGCTCAGGTCCACCCGGGGTCTGAACTGACTTCCCCATGTGGCTCCAGTATTGCACAATGGCACCCTACTACTTGCACCACTGCAGCTCGTCCTCAAAGGCATTCTTTATGGAACTAGCTGACTCCTCATTTGAAACAACTATTTTCTAGGCCTGTTGCATGCTTTGATATTCCCCATTTTTATCTTTCTGCACTGCTGTGATAGTTTCATTTCATTCTTACTTAGATCCCAAGATTTCTCCCCTGTTGGGAGTCCTTTTTCATTTTGCTAAATTGTATTTTCTAGTAACCACATTTCAAACAGATAGTCAAGAGGTAAATTTTCTGAGTCTCCTCATGTCTGAAAATGACTTCACTTTTCCTCACATCTGAAAATATAAGTTATATAGAGAATTTAAGGTTATCAAATAGTCAATATTGCTGATGAGAACTGCAATGCTGAATATGATCTTATTTCTCTGCAGATAACCTCTCTGGAGGCTTATATGATTTTTTTCATTATCCTTAAAGTTCTGGCTTTTCAGGACTAGCAGATGGCGCAATGGCTATGTCACTGGAATCTCACGTTGTCAACCGCAGTTTCAGTTCCAGACCCAGCAGCTTAAAACTCACCTCAGGCGTGTGTGCATGCATGCCCAAAATCCCAAGAGGAGAATGAAGGGATTGCAACATGGCCATCCCCCCCAGGGGGTAATTTCTTGCTTTCTGTCTTTCTGTCTCTCTCTGTTTTTCCAGCAAGTGTATGCACCCTATAGCAAAAACCTCTCTTAAAAAAAAGAATTCTGAATTTTCACCAACACATATCCATATTCATTCATTGTGCTTGGCACCATAGACCCCTTTCATCTTAAGTCTATTTATTGTCCTCCATCAGCTTTAAAATTTTTCTTCTAGTACTTTTTATTATTTTTCTCACTTCAATTTTTGATCGTTCTTATGGAGAAGATAGGTATTTTGGAGGTGCCCCCAAAATACCAAACTAGGGAGCAAAATATCCTAACAGCACAACATTTTGTTGCATTTTCTTCCAAAAAAGAAGTACCCTTGCCAGGACCCTGCTATGCTGTGAACCTCTCTCCTGCTATGTTTTGTTTTGTTTTCCCTTCAAGTCTGTTACAGAAGTCTAGATTTACCTCAGTTTCTGTTCTACTTTTCTCTTTGGCACCATCAGGAAACCCTAGCTCTGTACGTGTAAGGGTAAACAAACTTTGGGGTGAGGTGGCCAGTCTTGTATCTGTATACTTAATGTACTGCACAAAAGCCTGAATAGCATCAGCCTAAACTTTGCATACTAGGCTTAGGACTGCTGTGTCCAGAGCGGTATCTTTTTTTTAATTCATTAATGCTGAGGGAGGAGTGTTTTCTTGATTCTTGCAGTCTGGGAAACCAGGTGTTTCATGTTTTCAAAATATTATTCTCAAAGTGTAGTGCTCAGACCAGCAGCATCAACATCACCTGGAAACATGTTAGAAATAAAAATTTTTGGACTCTACTCCAAAACTTTGAAATTGAGCCAAGAATCTCCAATATGTGTTTTACCAAGGTCTCCCAGTAAATTTGATACATGCTAAAGTTTGAGGATCATGACAGGTTAGCAGCTACACACCAAATAATGATGTTTTGGTTAGTGAAGGACAACATATACAATGGTGGTCCCAGAAAATCATAGTGGAGGAGAAAAATTCCTGGTGACATCATAGCTGTAGCCACTTCCAGCCCTACAACTCCATTCAAGGCAAGTACCCTATACAGGTGTTTTGTTTTAATGTTTATGTATTTATTTCATCATAGAGAAGAAGAAACAAGAACCCTCAATAGGGTCTCTTGTCAAGATTTCTACCCCTCTCACCCCTCCTTCCTTTCCAGAATCAGGGTCATGGCTTTGCACACCTAGCGCATACAGGACAGTCTTACTGTATCTTTCCTATGATTAGATATATTAAGATACACAAATACCACTGTATGTTACCTATTATCCTTAGAATTCTGTATTCAGAATTCAGCACAGTAATATGCTAACATAGGCTTGTAGCCTAGTAAACAATACACTATACAGGCTGATTACTTGAAATGCTTGCAATCAGAATTGTTTCAGATTTGGGACTGTTTCAGTTGGAACAGTTGCAAATACACAATAAGGAGTCTTGGGGATGGGACCGAAGTCTAAGCAAAAAATCCATGCATGCTTCATACACCCTTTATATTCATAGCCTGAAGGTAATTGTATAAAATATTTCTACAATATTTATGTATTGCAGTGTTCTGACTATGACCCATCAAATAAGGTGGGTATGGCAGATGAGGAACATATGAAATTTCCACTTCCAGCATCATGTCAGTGTTCAAAAGTTCCAGATTTGACCCAGCCTCTGTGGTGCAGTTGATAGTATTTCAGAGTGTGGAGTTAGAAACAATGTCCCAGCTGCAGTTCAAGTTCCTGGCCCAGTCAGCCTCAAACATTCTGGGCTGATGTGTGCATATGCAGGATCCTGACAGAATGGACTGGCGCCGTGGATTTTAGCATGACCAAACCCGTGGGGAGTGCTTCTTTCTCTCTCTCTTTCTTACTCTTATGCATACACACCCATGCTCTATTATGAAATTAAGAAACAACAACAAAAAAATTTTTTGGGACTTTGGAGCATTTTAGATTTCAGATTTCTGGACTGGAGATGTTCAACCTGTGCCATATAGCCTAGGTGTATATGAGGCCATACTATCTAGGTTTTTGTAAGTATATACTTGCACAATGATAAAATTGCCTAATTATGCAGTTTTCAGAATATATCTCCTTTGTTAAGCAATGCATCATATTTTAGAAAATTTATCTGATAATTGCCTCATTCTCTGTATCAGCTACTTTGAGCTTAGACGTTCTCTAAGAATCCCACTTCCACCAGAGCCCTTTCCTGTGTGTACTGTGTTGTGGTTTTTACTACTGTATTGTATCAGTACACTCAAAAAATGAATCAACTCTTCCACTTACATCTACAGTTTTCCTACTTCATAGTATGAGTACAGTTGGGTTTCATCTTCCCCCACCTCCAGCCCCTGCTGTGCCAGGGTGTGTGTGTATGTGTGTGTGTGTGTGTGTGTGTGTGTGTTTCCTTTCTGTCACTTCTTTAAAGTTCTAGGGAGTAAGAAAGTAAAGGAGTGTGGTCAGTCTGCTATTTTGAACTAGAAATATTCTCATTTTTAAAAGCAATTGCACAGGGAACCAGCAGTTAGAGTAATGGCTATGTCACTGGACTCCCACGTAATTGATCATGGTTTAAGTCCTGGACCCGGTGGCTTAAAACACGCTGGGCGTGTGTGCGTGCGTGCCCAGGATCCCGAGAGGAGAATGGAGGAGAAGGGATTGCGGCGTGACCAAACCCCCTGGGGGGTGATTTCTCGCTTTCTGTCTCTATGTCTCTCTCTGTCTGTCTGGCGAGCACACGCGCCCTATAGCAAAAACCTCTCCAAAAAAAATAAATAAATAAAAAAGCAATTGCACAGGGGACCAGCAGGTGGTGTGGTGGTTAAGGTGCTGGACACTCCCACATGGCCAGCCACAGTTTGAGTCCCAGACATGTTGGCTTGCTTTCTCACTTTCTCTCTCTCTCTCTTTCTCTGTGTCTCGCTCTGGTCAAATTAAAATAAAATGAATGAATGAATGAATAAATAAAATTAAATAAATAATTCTAAATAAAAAGCAATTGCACAAAGTTACAGAAGAAACGGTCAGACTATTTAAACCCTTTATACTGATACTAAAAAATAAAAAGCAAAGGGTTTTTCATCAACAAAGCAAGTCTTTATATTATGCACACATAATCTTCAATTCGATTTTCTTTTAAAGTGTTAATTTTGTAACTAATTTGAGTAATTATTGTTAGCTCATATTCTAATATGACATAAAGCTTATGGAGCATTTATTACAATTTTTTATTTTAAAATACAAGACTTTTATAGCTGAGCTCAATAACATTCGCCTGCAATTCCAACTACTTGAAAGGCTGAGAAAGGAGGATCACTAGTTCAGGGCCAGCCTGAGCAACACAGAAAGACCCTATCTCAAGAAAGAAAGAAAAGAAATGAAAGGAAAGGGAAGAGAGAAAAACTTTCATTTAGTTACATGTGTGTAAAATATTTATAATAAACCAAAATTTAGGCTTTTTAGGAGAAAAGGTTTTATGTAATATACATAATGATGAACAGTTTATTTAAATAAGACTTAATGATGAGAAATTGCACTGTTTGGCTCATTTATCACATATGTAATTTTTGCTAATGGCCAAAATAACTTACTCGAAAACTGTAAGGCAAAAATGGCTATGGTTGGGACCAGCCAATGGCATAATGGCTACATAACTGGAATCCCAGGTAGTCGACTGCGGTTCGAGTCCCGAACCTGGTGGCTTAAATTCACTCCAGGTACATGTGCGTGCCCAAGATCCTAAGAGGAGAATGGAGGAAAAGTGATTTCGGCATGGTCATCCCCCCAGGGGATGATTTCTTGCTTTCTGTCTGTCTCTGGGGGCCTAGCGTATAAAAAAAAAAAAAAAAAAAAAAAAAATTGCAACAGTTTATGTAGTGGTTTCATAAGACTTCTTCAGTTGAAAACGACTGAAATACACTTAGTTCAATATCATTTTAGCTACTTAAGGAAAGGAAAAAACATGGATGTGTTGAAAATAATAAGAAAAGGGACATGTATAAACAGTTATTCTATAAGAAATTATAGATTTATTCCTAGAGAAATAATTACAAAGGTCAGGGATGTCATTTTTGTATTATCATGGTGGTCGTTAGTTTCTTTCCCCCAGGCCATTTATTCTTCATTAGAACTAAATTGTGGCAAGTATTTTTTTTTAAGTCCCTGTTCAAATACTTAGGTTCAACTAAATTAGGTGCCAGTCTAAAAATAAGCAGTATTAAAACTCTCCAATTTCCTATTAGGAAAATAATGCAAAAGATTATGTTTTTTAAAACGACAGTCCAGTATGAGATTAGAAAATATTATGTCCATTTTTGTTAGACTCATATACTAGTTAAAAAACAAGTCATTTAACTTCTCCACCTTTCTCATTTCAGTGTTTAAAAAAAAAATCTAGAGACCAGCAGTTAGCGTAATGGCTATGTCGCTGGAATCCCATGTAGTTGACCACACGCAGTTCGAATCCCAGACCCAGTGGCTTAAACTCACACCAGGCACGTATACATGCGTGCCCAAGATCCTGAGAGTAGAATGGAGGAGAAGGGATTGTGGTGTGGCCATACCCCCTGGGGGGTGATTTCTCGGTTTCTGTCTTTTTGTCTCTCTCTGTCTTTCTGGCGAGTACACGCGCCCTATAGCAAAAACCTCTCCAAAAGAAGAAAAAAAATCTAAACAATACAAAAACTAGCATTATTTAATATATAAACAAAAATACTTTTATACAAATTATTTAAAAATATGTAAAGAGTATAATGATTTAAATGGCCAGATACTGTAATTACAAAAAGGAAATGAACTTTAAACGTAGCAAGACAAATTTGTTAGTTTCTGAAGAATTTTCAGAGTAGAATCGAAATCCTAAAGAAAAATGTTCTGTTATATTTTAATGGAGGTAAGAAACTTTAAAATTTAGCAAGAATAATAAGAAATATTTTTGAAAGAGCAAGAAACAAACCCAGTTGTTTCCTACTCTAAATTTTATCACGTTCTAAATCTAGCACAGGAAGATACCAAAAATACTTTTGATATCTGGCCATTCTTACAAAAACAGAAAATGTCAAGAACCACTCCTCCGTATATTAACAAAACCACACATGCAAGCTCTATAAACATGCATGCTGAAACAGACTGGGCAGTGATAGTAGAGAGTTTTAAAAACACGCTATTTAAATATTTGGGAAAAAGAAATACCATAAACTTGTTCTTGTCTTACAATGAAATGTAAGTAGATTTAGATAAGTTTAAAACAGTTACCCTAGAGTGGTTCTAAAATTTTGCTAAACTCATGAATTAATAAAAGCCTCTTATTTTTCTAGACAAATACAGAGCTATACTAACTAGGATAGATATTTCGTAAGCTATTTTCTTCTTTGTTTCTTGCATATCCAAAATTTCAGAGCCCTTCCCATCATTTCCAGTTAAGCTATGACAAGTTTAGAAATGGAAAATTCTAAGACTATCATATCCATGTACTTCCCCAGCATCATGACCAAGTATGAGACCCTTTGAATTAGACGACACATGCTTTCATTACTGCAAGTTAAGCACAGAGGATATTTCCTAGTTATTCTACAATTGCTACCTGCCTTCTTGTTTGCACTTGAAATATGAACTAACACTGCCTTCAGAGGTAATTACTGATATGATTCATAACTAAAGCAATATAACAAATCCCAACTGCAGTGTAACAGCAAACTCTGCCCGCACGTAACAGTGCTGGAGTTGAGTGACGCCTTTTTCACCTGAACTTTTTCCATTTGGAGAAGGCAATGGGAGAAAGGAATATGCCTAAGAGAAGAGAAGAATTCTCCATACTTACAGTAGCCAGGGTAAACAGTCCCAAATTATTTAACTGTAATTCTCAGTTCTCTATTCTTGAGAGATACCGTAGCAGAAAGGAAATAAGTGAAGGGAACTCAATGTTCATTTACTCCTCATAACCACACTGAGAGATAAGTTTCATCCCATCTTACACACAAGGAACCCTCAGATACAGATATAACTTGCCAAAGCAGTTATATTTCTGAAACTCAGGTTTCTTAAAATCTATAAACTAGGAATAACAATATTTACCCTCTCAGGCTTCTGTGAAGATTAAATGAGATCTGATTTTAACCGAAGCCCAGGCTCCTGTTGACATACATAATGAAAAAGATACTAACATAGATTTTAAAAAAAAAAATGAGTAAAGGAACTAATTGTGACAATGCATATACCAAACAGTAAAATTGTACATACTGATAGGCAGCACAGAAGTTAGGAGTACAATCTCTGAAACCAGACAGGCTGAGTTAAAGGTCTGGCTCTGGACGAGCTAGTTTTGAAGACAAGGAAAAGTGTTTCCATTCTCTGTGCCTTAGTTTCCTCATCTGTGAAATGGTGATAATGACAGCATAGGTTGAAAACCTCTTATCCAAAATACTTGGGACTAGAAGTGTTTCAAATTTTGAACTGGTTAGGATTCTGGAATATTTGCATATACATAATTATTATCTTGGGGTGTGGGCCCAAGTTGAAACACAAAATTCATTTATGTTTCGTACATACCTTTACACACAACTGGAGGGTGATTGTATACAATATATTTGTACTGAACTATTCTGACTATGACATGTCATTTGAGATCAGGTGTGCAACTTTCCACACACAGTATCACATGGGTGCCCCAAAATTTTAATATTTTGAAGCCTTTTGTATTTTTGATTTAGAGATATCCAACTTGTATCTATTTCGTGGAATTGTGAAAAGTAAATGAGTAAATATTTGGTTGTTGGAAAAGTCATGGCATATTTTTCTGTTTTTTTCTATGCAAAAATGCATCATAACTTTTCTGACAAACCAATATATGAAGCACTTTTAAAGGTGCCAGTAACAGCACATACATAGAATATTACCTATTATAATTTCTATATGGAAATGTCATAAATATAAGTGAGAATCATTTTGACAATGAACTGTAGAATGACAAGAAGAGATTCCAAATAAGTAAGTGAGTGATAAGTTTTTTCAAAACACTGCTTCCTAAATCCACTTTCTATGAACTATAGTACCAAAATAACATTCCTGAGTTGCTGGATTTAAAAAAAAAATTTTTTTTGCATTCCAAGATTTCTTTAGTTCCTTGTATCCATTCATAAGCAAAGAGAATGAGTTATGTGTATATAGCATGCGTGGAGGTAGGGGGCTATGTGAATGGACAGATTATGAATACTGCTCTACAGTGAAGTCCAGCAATTTTTTATATGTCAGAGTGTTTTAAAGATTAAAGAAGGGGATAAATTCATAAAGAAAAGAACAGGATCAAACATGGGTTTAGATGTGGAAAAGATTGTGTTTAAAATCTCTCTGAGGAGTGCATACACCTTACAGCAAATAAAACTAATACTAATACTACTACTACTAATAAAATCACAAGCAGATTCGGGTGATACAGGCTTAAATAAAAACTTAATACAGAAGACCTACGATAATTTATAACAGGTATCTCAGTTTCTTTGGGTTTTGTTGGTTGTTGTTTTGATAATGTATGAGAAACCACATAAAAACTCATAATGCCTTATTGATCTTCAACAGTTATGGAGAATAAAGTCATTTTATTAAAGTGAGTTTATGTTTCTTTTTTCCTTTTTTTATTTTATACATTCAATCACTGTATGTCTCCACAGCTTTTATTATAAATTTCCCCAGCATGAATACACTGTTCTTATATCTTATTTATTTACTTAGCCAGAGGACACACGTGCTCACCAGAGGGGAAGAGAGGTAAAAAGCACCCCCCAGTGGGCCTTGGTTACACTGCAATCCTTTCCCCATTTTTCTATCCTGTCAGGATTTTAGGTACATGCCCAGCATGTCTCTCAAGGCACTGGGACCTGCTTAGCCAATAGGCTACAGGGCTAGCCCCTTACATTATTTTAAGCAATCATTTATTTTCATCAGTGGGTAATTATTCACATAAACTCAGTCGTTATCTTTTTGTCTGTACTTTTTCTGCACATCTGTATTTTTTAATTCCCTTTTGGTTATTGGTTCTTTAGTAGAAAAGTAAGGCCACTATGAAAAATTTTATTTCTAAGATACTGACTTCCCTTTTCTTCCTTTCTCTGTCTTTACATTGTTTTTCATTCTTTTAGAGAGATTACTTTAAGTAATTCTGAAATATTTTCTTAAAAACTGAGAGAAAAAATAAACAAAAATCTCCAGTTCTAACATTTCAGTCTATGAAATTGCACCTAGCATTCTTTCACCTCACTGTCATTCCTTTCTTCAATTTCCTTGTTGATAGATCCAAATACCTAATTTCAACCTAAGCTATGGATTTTGAAAACATTTATATTGTATTGAAGTCTCATTTCTAAGAGTTGAAAGAATGAAACATATGTGCCCAGTAGCACCCCCCTTTTACAATATAGTGTGCTCTTTTTTGTACAGACTTCTTTTAATCTTTCACCCTAAGTAATAAATTAGATCGATAGAGGCTCCACAAAGGGGCTGACTAACAAAGGTCACTTCTTCCCTAGCAAGCTCCTAGACAAAACACATACCTTATTACTCAAGATAAAAAATGTGCTATCATTACCTTATCATTTTTTTCACTTAGAATGCAATTATTTATATTGCTTTTTAAAATACTCTCCCATGTGCCTGACTACACACTATTGGAGTAACAAAAACAGTGTGAATGATTTAACAGAAATAATGTGGCACTGTGGCAGAGCACTTTCCTAGAAACCAACATGGAATTTGGAATCAAACCAATCTGGGTTCAAAAGGCAACTGGGTGACCCTAGACAGATTACTCAACCTTCCTGAGGCGGTGTCCACTTCTGTAACAAGAAAACAGTATTATCAACTTCACAGAAGTATTATGAGAAATAAATCAGACCAATACTTTTGGTACACAGCGCGATGCAGCTGACCAATAAATGTTAGATTTCCCCTCTATCCATTTTTAACTTGCTGCTAGGTAGGACACATATTCTGTGCCTCTCCTTATATGTAGACAAGAGTCTTGCCTACAGCTCTACTCTGCAGACTTAGTATAAAAAAATAAATAAATAAAAAAGAATAGTTCTTTAGCAAAGTCCTCTAAGAATTGTAAGTTTATCTAGAATCAGTTACTTAGAATCTTACTACTATGTAGAGTGGCCCATATGCTAATAACATCACAATAGTCTGGGTCTTGTGAGAAAGGCTGAATCTTGTGCCCCACCCTAGGCCTCTTGATAAAAATCTATCAATAGTTCCACAAGATCAACAGGTTATTTCTATTGACATTAAAATTTGAACACAAAAACAAACAAAAAACACAAGGCAAACAAAAAGTTTTGATGCACTACTGAAAAATAACTCTCAATTTGGAAGAACTGAAGTTTGTCAATACAGTTCTACAGCAAATCTAGAAGGACAAAGGGCATGTATGATTGATTGTGTATAATGATTTAATTAGCTTAGAAGAGCAAGACAGAGCCAATAGGTATTGTGACTGGTAGAAACTGAAACACTAAGAAATAATAACTCAAGAGAAAATGCATAAAATAAACATACACTGGGCAAAGAGCACAATATTCTCCAGAGGCAAATGAGGAATTGAGTTTGTAAATAATAAAATAATGTTTATAATGATATTCCTAACTCAAAAGTTAAAAATACTTAAAATATGCTCTGTTGAATGAAAAAGAAAGCATGTATTCCAATTCAAGATGTCCCCTCAAAAAAGTATCTGTACACCTCACTGTATACACACACATTTTTAAAATTAGTATATATTGGGACCAGCAGGTGGCCGACCACAGTTCAAGTCTTGGACCTGGTGGCTTGCTTTCTCACTTTCCCTCTCTCGCTCTGGTCAAATGAAAATAAATGAATGGATAAATAAAATTAAATAATCTTTCCAAAATTTTTTTAAAAATAAAAATTAGTAAATAAAATTATCCAGTATATTCACTTTTGTACATGACCAAGCTTACCAATAGAGCTAGGATTTTCTTTCCATTTTTGTTTTTTTTTTTGAAGGATTTTCTTTCCATTTTTTTTTTTTTTTTAGAGAGAGATTTTTTTTTTTTTTAAATTATAGGGCATGTGAGCTCACCAGAGAGACAGAGACAGACAGAGAGAAAGACAGAAAGCAACAAATCATCCCCCAGGAGGGTTGGTCACACCACAATCCCTTCTCCTTCATTCTCCTCTCAGGATTTTGGGCACACGTGCACACACACCCAGCATGAGTTTTAAGCTTCCGGGTCCAGGACTCAAACCGCGGTTGACTACATGAGAGAACAGTGATGCAACCATTACATTATCTGCTGGTCTCTTTTCTTTTTTAAGTTAGAAATCACCCCCTAGTAGGGATGGCCATGCTGCAATCCCTCTTCCTTCAGGATTTTGGGCGCACATACACATCTGCTCAGCATGATTTTCAAGTTGCTGGGTCTGGGACTTGAACCATGAAGTCAACCATGTGGGATCCAGCGTTTTAACCTCCATACCACCTGCTGACTCCCTCCAGTTTCCCATTTTTAATGAAGTTAAATACTCTTTAACATAACTTTCAAGACTAATTTAATGTTCCTTTATCATTGCAGATGCTGGGCCATAATTTTCTATTAATATGCTTCATTCTAGGATTTCCTACTTCTATATCTTTCCACATTTCCACACCTGTTGCCAGTCTTTTATCACTTGCACATGACCATTCTCTTTAATCTTCATGGCTTATCTTATTTCACGTATATGAAGGGATTTCAAAAGTTCATGGAAAATGGAATTACAGTACAAGTTTATTTTGGTACAAAATCCTTTGAAATTCATAAATAGTAGCCCTTCTTCAAGAGGCAAGTAGCCCTTCTTCAAGCTCCATGGCTCCTGCGATCTAGCTATTTTGGGAGAAAGGAAGATGTCCCACTGCTAACTGGGCCTTCAGCATACAAAACCCACATGATTGAACCTCCAAGTTTGGGAAGAAATTGACTATCCACTAGATGACTAGAGATCGCTGCAGGACCACAAGAAATATGGGAAAGCAGGAAAATACCTCTCTCCCACAAGGGAAATGGATAGCTCCTCTTCATCCACACAC
>NW_006159475.1:773553-805186 GCF_000334495.1 Tupaia belangeri chinensis | reverse complement strand
TGAAAGTAGTTAGATTACTTATGATATTGTGTGATCAACAAAATGTTGGGGAAAAAGGAATGGAAGACAACTGTATATAGCAGAGATAGTGTAATAAGAGAGTGGGAAAGGGCAGAGGGTCAAACATGGGGTAAAGAACATATATATACGTATACATATGTATGAAAGTAGAAATGGAATATTATTGATGATAACATGCATGATTAAGCCACTATGCAGTTTATTTTAGATGGGAAACCACATTTAGTACATTGTGATGATGCTCAGGGAATCAATGTTAAGTAATTAAAAAAAAAAAGTTGCAGGAGAAAAAAAACGGTAAAACTGTTCGTATCGAAATTTTTTTAAAAATTCATATTTGATGACTGCAGTAAGCTATAGAGCCCCAGCTGGGTTCTACTTTATAATATGTTCATTCTACTCACTGGGGTTTATCCTAAAGTCAGACTTGGGTTCATGTATAGGTATATATCAGCTGTGCTAGCTATTGGATATATTTAGACTAATTAAGTTCATTAGCAAATCAATTAAATGGGGGGGGAGGCATAGAAAGCAACCATGGATACCAGAGACAATGTGGGAGGAGGGTGGGGCATGGCAGAGGGTGAGGAATAAGGAATCAAGGATGGCAAAAGAAAAAAGTATACAAGACATAAGAATTGGAAAATTATTTGCTGAAAACATGTATGTTGATGTGCTTGCTTGAGCCAATATACAGTGTATTTTGGATGGAAAATTCATTTGTATGCTGTAATGATGTATAGTGAATTAATGTAAAAAATAAATAAATTTAAAGAGAAAAAAATTCATAAATAGTATTTTTACACATTTTCCTTTAACTTTTTGAAGACCCTGCATATGACTGTGATTCTTTTATCTACTAGATCACCAGTTCCTTTATGGCTAGAGACTTTCATGTTATTATATGCCTCACAGGGGCAAATACAATTACTTTGAAATACCAATGTATAGAACATCAGGAATGGCCCAAGAGAATGGAAAAAAAGCATAGCTAAAGAATAGGGAAGTGAGATCTCTGTGTTACCTTTTTTGTTTTTTAAGTTTATTTGCTTCTTGAGGAAAGAGAGACAGAGGGAGGGAGGGATGGAAACCACCTCCTCCAAAGGGTCCTGCCATGCCATAATAGATACCTGTCCTCCAGCCTTCCAGGGTCAAAGTTGTGCCCACAGGTGTGCAGGAATATTTACGGTCGACCCAGGAACCAAATCAGGGCTTTCCCATATGGCTCCGGTATCACACACACCTTACCTCCTGTGCTCTACCAACTGTGCTACTGCGGCTGGGTCACCTTTTTTTTCCCCCCCTCAGAAATTTGTATTAATATTTTATAAATCATGAAGAAATCCAAAGGAATATGGATTCACATTCAGGAGTAGCAAAGGATTCTAAACATTTGAATAGCTTTGTAAAAATGTAAAAATTTGAGTTTAGAGGAGTTGAATCTTTTGTTTTGTCTCAATTTACAAAAGCAGAAACTAATTCACAAAGATATTAACTAGTACATGAAAAGCTGGAACCCAAGTCGGGCCTTCTGAGT
This sequence comes from Tupaia belangeri chinensis, assembly GCF_000334495.1. Taxonomy (NCBI): domain Eukaryota; kingdom Metazoa; phylum Chordata; class Mammalia; order Scandentia; family Tupaiidae; genus Tupaia; species Tupaia belangeri. The sequence continues at coordinate 803,628 of NW_006159475.1, read as the reverse complement.
CCATGAGCCATATTGGACCATGCCCTCTCTCACTGGGTAAGCATGGTTTACTCAAGAGATGAAAGAATTCTCTGGCTATAATAAGTGTTTGAGGAATTGTGGGACAAAGGTTGCAAAGTAAGGTTATATAATGCAGAGCCATATTATCACAACCATAGAGAGGAGGCTGAGTTTTTCCACATGGAAAAGTAAAGCTACTGCAGATTCTTGAATAGGAACATGGGATGAATAAGAATTTAGGAAGCTTAATTTGGAACCAAAGTGTAAGATGGAGCATACTACCAAAATTGGGAGACCAAGCAGGAGCCTATAACACTAATTTAAACATAAAAGGGTGATGATCTGATTTAGGGAAGTATAAATGAATATAAATGAAAGAGATTTTTTTTTTTTTTTGAGAAGTTTTTGCTATAGGGCACGTATGTTCGCCAGAAAGACAGAGACAGAGAGACAGAAAGCGAGAAATCACCCCCCGGGGGGATGGCCACGCCGCATTCCTTCTCCTCCATTCTCCTCTCGGGATCTTGGATATGCACGCACACGAGCCCAGGGTGAGTTTAAGTCACCAGGTCCGGGACTTGAACCACTATATGGGAGTCTAGTGACATAGCCAGTACACCAACTGCTGTTCCCAAATGAAAGAGTTTTTAAATAATAATAATTCTGAGAGACATGGTAAAATTATTTTGTTTTGTTTTTATTTACAGAATTCTGTATCAAACTATGGAGAATGAGAGAAGCGAATACTGTTAGTATCCATGCCTAGATGAGATGTATAGTAATGGAAAGAGAGTGAAATTGGGAAGCACAGTTGTATTTAGAACAAAATAAAATAATTTTAAATGGTGAAGCCAAGATTCCTAAATGACTTGAAAAGCTACTAGTTAGCTGTGAAAATGAAGCCCAAGATAGGAATACACTGGATAAAGAGTAAGAAAAGTTAAAGCATTAGTTATGTTTTTAGAAAAAAAAAATCAAACTAAAACGATTAATTTGGGCCAGGAGGTGGTATGGAGGTTAAGGCTCTGGATTCCACACAAATGACTCCATAGTTCTAGTTCAAATAAGTGCCAGACCTGGTGACTTGAAAAACACACTGTGGGGTGGGGTGGGGGGGATGTGGGGGAGACCAGAAGGTGGCATAATGGTTAAGGTGCTGGACACTCCCACATGGCTGACCATGGTTCAAGTTCTGGACCTGGGAGCTTACTTTCTAACTTTTCCTCCCTCTCTATGTGTCTGTCTCTCTCTAGTCTAATTAAAATAAATGAATGAATAAATAAAATTAAATAACATAAATCTTAAGAAAAAAAGAAAAAGTAAAACACACAGGGGGCCCCAAGATAGTGCAATGGTTTCATTGCTGGACTCCCACGTAGTCAGCTGTGATTAGAGTCCCAGACCCAGAGGCTTAAAACTCACCCCAGCATGTGTGTATGCATGCCCAAAATCCTGAGAAGAATGGAGAAGGGACTGCATGTGGCCATCCCCCCAGGGGGTGGTTTCTCACTTTCTGTGTCTCTTATCTCTCTCTGTCTCTCTGGCAACGCATGTGCCCTATAGAACAAATCTCTACAAAAAAGAAAAGAAAGAAAGAGAGAAAGAAAGAAAAAATCGAAAATAAAAAAAAACACCGAGCATGTGTGCATGTGTGCCCAAAATCTCAAGAGAAGAATGTAAGAGAAAGGATTGCATCATGGCCATCCCCTCTGGGGTATGATTTCTCACTTTCTCTTTCTCTCTCTCTATCTTCCATGGGTGCACATGCCCTAAAGCAAACTAAATAAAATACTTTTTTAAAAAGTAAAATAAAACTCTCCTCTTGTTGATAAAAAAGTAGATACATGGTTATTTAAAACAACTTTTGAGGAGTCTTTAAAAACACAACATGATTAATTTTTCATTATAGTGGCATAGCTATTGTTATAAATATAAAGATTGCCTCATATTGCTTCTTTGTCCTTACTCATTTAAGAAGTGTTAAATGTGGTTTAATCATTATCTTACCATTCACTCACCTTCCTGAGACTCAGCCCTCAGTAAAACGTAGCTTTTTAAAAACAATGTCCAATAGTAAATACCAAAACCTTTGTGCAAAGTGCACCAGAGGTTAACGATCCACCATAGAAATATAGGGCAGATATCCTCTTTGGCCTTTTCAGGGCCACAGGCTTTTCTCCCTTTTGTTTCCACTTCCTGTGAAGTTTGATATTTCAAAAGGATACCAAAGAAGCTTAAAACTTTGAGTTTGCCACCATTTCAGGACTCCAAGAACATGAGCTATCTACTACAACTGTGCTAATGTAAAATACAAAATAGCCCTTCATATAAAATTTGGAAAAATAACTCGAAAGAAATATTTTCCATTTTTTCTTATATCAAAGTATTTTAGCCAAATATTTCCATAACTAAATGAAGAAACTTGCTAATATTTGGTGACCACAGAAAAATAGTCTGACAGACTCCAACTTACTGAGTCAGCTACATTTGACATTTCTTAGAGACTCAACATTTTTGTGATTTATTAAAATGTAATATCAATACAAAGAAACCATTAATAACTAGTACTTCTGTGTTCTTCATAGAGTACCAACTCTTCAAAACGGTATTATTCAGATTGGGCATTTAATACAGAAAAACAAAAATGATATCCTAAATACTTCTTAAATACACATATTATCTATTTATGAATACTTTATCAAACAGTTAAGCCTTATATTTAGTAATCCTTCCAGCCCTGATGAAGGAACAGGGACCAGATTTGTTTAAACAGCAATAAAACTGAACACCACACACAAAACAATGGTCTTTAGAAACAGAGCAGGACAAGACAGTGATCCCTGAGAGAAGGGAAACAAACAGTGAGCCAGCCCCACCACTGCTACAGCAGATAGCCTGGCAAGAATTTGCAGGCCACAATGCAGAAAGGGGAAACTGAAATAAAGCCCAGTGGTTTCCAGGCTGAAGAAACAGAGTTGAAAAATCAAGGAAGCCATGGCAACCATTAAGTAAATAAGGGCAAAATACCACAGAAGAGAGCTGCACGGAAAGGAGAAATTTTGTAAAAAGAGAGCTCTAGAGGCCTACAAAGAGTTACTCTTGAGTCCTCAGCGAAGTATTATTCTGGTTTTATAATTATTTTTTTTAATTGCCAGAAGGCATATGAGCTCACCAGAGGCAGAGAAAGAGAGGTGGAAAGCAAAAGTACCTCCCAGTGGGGTATGGTCAGGCCACAATCCCTTCTCCTTCACTTCTCCATCCCGTCAGGATTTAGAGTATGCACGCACAGGGGCCTGGTGTGTTTTTCAAGCTGCCAGGCCTGGGATTCAGAGCACAGTCAGCCATGTTGGGATCCAGCTCCCTTAAACATGAGACTACGGGGCTGGCCCTTTAGCTGAGTACTGATCAGTGCATATGTGTGAGGGACCTACCCAATCTATTTCTTCCTTTCAGAGGAATAAACATTGAAAGGAGCAGAACCATTCTAGAAACTGATATAAGGCAAGGAAGAGTTCTATTTCCACTACCAGAGTGGAAAAACCTTATACCAGATGAGATATCAGGTAGTGTTAGTTGAAGGGACATTGCTGGAAAACGGAGAAACATTAGCTTTCATTTAAAGCTTGCTCTGGTTTTGTGTAAGAACATCAACAAAATAAAGCTTTGAAAGGATCAAAATGTTTGCAAAAAAAAAAATTAATTGCATCCCAAAACATAATTTGAGAATAGTGAAAGGAATATAAATATATCCATGAACCAGTAAGGTAAAATTTACAATATTGGGCATTCAATAATAAGTCATAAAGCAGGCAAAAAGGTTAAAAAAAAAAAAGAAAGAAAAAGACTCAAAATGAGAAATGTCAGTCAACAGAAACAGACATAAAAAGACATAGATGCTAGGGAACCAGCCGTTAGCGTAATGGCTATGTCGCTGGACTCCCCCGTAGTCGACTGCGGTTCGCATCCCGGACCCGGTGGCTTAGAACTCACGCCGGGCGTGTGTACGTGCGTGCCCAAGATCCCGAGAGGAGAATGGAGGAGAAGGGATTGCGGCGTGACCATCCCCCCTGGGGGGTGATTTCTCACTGTCTCTATGTCTCTCTCTGTCTGTCTGGCGAGCGCACGCGCCCTATAGCGAAAATCTCTCAAAAAAAAAAAAGTAAAAAAAAAAAAAAAAAAGACATAGATGCTAGAACTAGGTGATAGGAATGTTTAAAAAGTTACAAAAGCTATATTCCATATATTCAAGAAGATAAAGAAAGACCAGTCAGTGGCATGGTGGTCAAGGCAGCTGGGTTTCATCTGTCTAATTGCATGGTTCAAGTGCTAGATCTGGTGGCCTAAAATATATGCCGGGTGATGTGTGCGTGTGTCCAAAATCCTGAGAAAAGAGTAGATTGCAGCATGTCTATCCCCCCAGGGATGCTGTCTCACTTTCCCTCTCGCACTCCCTCTTCCTGTCTCTCTGATGGACACACACATACACTACAGCACATTAAACAACAACAACAAAAAAGATTTTAAAAAGCATGAACATGTTAAGAGATATGAAAGATATAAAAAGGACTCAAATCAAATTTCAGAAAATGAAAAATATAGTATCCAAGATTAAAAATACAATAGATGATAGGCCAGCAGGTGGAGTGATGGTTAAAGGCACTGGATTCTCACATGGTTGACCACCGTTCGAGTCCCAGCCCCAGCAGTTTGCTTTTTCACTTTTTTTTTTTCTCTCTCTCCTTCTCTCTCTCTATCCCTCTCTGGTCTAATTAAAATAAATAAATAAATAAAGTTAAATTTTAAAAAATACAATAGATGAGATTAATAGCAGATTAAATGCTTAAGAAGAAAAAAATAAATGAACTTGAAGACATAGTTGCAGAAAGTATCCCAAATGAGGCCCAGCCTAGTGGTGTAATCAGTAGTAAACTAAACTGCAGTGCTGGAGGACACATGGTAGACCATGGGTTCAGATCCTTGGGTTGGTCTGAAAACATGCTGGGCATGTGTGTGTATACTCAAGATCTCGATGAACTTAGAGGGACAGGGAAAGTTGGCATGAAGAAACTTGTCAGGGGTGCTTCTCTCTCTCTGTCTCTCAAGCACATGCACATATTTTCTATCATGAACAAAATGAATAAACTTTTTAAAAGGATCCAAAATAGGTGCCAGCAGTGGCATGGTGGTGGTTAAGGTACTGGACTCCCACATGACTGACCATGGGTTGAGTCCTGGACCTGGTGACTTGCTTTCTCATTTTCTGTCTCTTTCTCTGTTTCTCTTGTGAGCACACGTGCCCCATAGCTAATTTAAAAATAATGATAATAAACCAACACTAAACAAATAATTCTTAAAAAAAATAAAAACACTGTTCTTTTAAAAATACTCTCTTTAGAAGATAAGCAACAGTTTGAAACAAAAGTAAAATCAATGTATTATGGGATTTATAACTAAGCAAAATCCACAATATCAACACCACAAAGGTTGGGAAAGAGGAAATGGAAGCACCTGTTCTAAGGGTTTTAAACTCTATGTGCAATGGTAACTACTATTTAAAGGTAGACTGAGAAGCTAAATGTGCATATTATAAGTCATGAGGCTGTTACAAATAAAGCAAAACCAGTACACAGATTGTAAGACTACAAAGATTAAATGGAATAAAAAAAAAATCAATGCAAAAGAAGGCAGAAAAAATGAAACAGAGAAAGAAGAGATGGGACAAATAGTAAACAGTAAGCTAGAGACCAGCAGATGGCATAATGGACTCCTGTATAGTTGACCATGGTTCAAGACTCAGACCTGGTGGCTTGAAATATGCTGGGTGCATGTGCGGGTATGCTCAAGATCCTGAGAGGAGACCCAGGGAGTGATTTCTTACTTTCTGTCTCTCTATCTAACTCTATATCTCTGTCTCTCCAGTGAGCACACATGCCCTATAGTGAAAATCTCTTTTAAAAAAAATAAAAGAAACACTAAGATAAAGAATTTAAACAAATATATATTAATAATCACACTAAAGTTTATTTATTTCTTTTATGAGCAACAGAGAGAGAGAAAGCACTGTCAACAGGGTGTCAATGTCGTGATTCACGCACAGCTTCAGCTGGCCCCTGGATCACGGGCAGGTGTGTGTCTGGCATACTCAGGGAGGTCTCTGAAAGCAGACCCAGAACTCATATGTATCAGCCTTACAATGTGGCACATTGTAACACTGCACCACTGTCTGGCTCCATCACATTAAATATAAATCTTCTAAGTATCTCAATTAAAAGGAACAGGCGCAAGTATAAAGAACAAATAGGTTAGAAATTTAAAAAAAGGAGGAAAATGCCATGTTAATATTAATAAAAAGAAAGCTGGAGTGGCCTTTATTAATAGAAAGTAGTTTTCCAAACAAAGAATATTATCAGAGATAAAGAGGGTAGATGCATAGTGATTAAGGTGTCAACTCATGAAAGGACATCGCACTTGCTTATGTACCTAAGTTCTATATGAGTCACTGGACTAGGCGTTAAGAATAAGAATTATAAAAAGTGAACGGCTTTTGAACGCCTCTCTAGCCCTCGGCCCCGACTAGTCCCACTCGTCTCTTGGTTACTTCCCTCACACACAAGACTTTACTAGCTAGTTCGTACATTTCCTTGCTACCACATTTCCTGGGTGACTCTGTTACTTTTGGTTTCCTGACTCTATTTCTAATCATCTTCAGCTCTGTTCCAATTTAGTCATGCAGCCCCAAGATCATTTCCTAGAACACAGTAAACGACCCCAAAATGCTGTCTCTGGGATATTAAGCTGAAACGCCTTACTCTCTGACTACCCATTCTATCGCTCCCTCTACACCCACCAAACTTCATTAAGAGCTCCTGTTTCTTAAAAACCCTCCATAGGTTCTCTATCAGTCTCTTCCTATCTCCCTTATGTAGCTGCAAATCCCAAACTTCAACACTTTAATTACTCTCTGGCCAACATCCTAAACTTTCCTGGCCCAATCACCATTCCATCGTATCTGCTTAGCTATATCCCAATAGCTTGGTTTAATTGAGCTGATCAACATTTTTAAATCTACACCTGGCTGCTAGATAATGCTGGGAAAAATACTGTCACTGCACAGAACTGTGGTGGCACTACAAGTTCAGGGCTTCTAACCTCCAACCTGTTTTCAGTGCTGTCAGATAGCTGACCAATTAGATTCTTTCTATTATTCACCACAGACAATATTTCAAATTGGGCCCATTCTCCTCAAACATCTAATCATACCACTTTGGATGCCTTCCTTCCCTCACCTACTCTCCCTCAGCAAATTATCTCAGCTCAATTTTATTTAAAAAAAAAAAAAAAAGGAAGTCCCAGCGAAATGTGTCAGCCACAATTTTTTTAAAAAAAAAAAAAAAAAAAAAAAAAAAAAAAAGGAAGGCCAGTAAATGGAAACTTCCTCAATTTCCTGCCATGGCAACCACATACATCCTTATTTGCGATTGCTCTCATTCTTTCCATTTTCACAACAATATTTGCCACCCTAAATGCTCTTCTGAAATGTGATCTTATCTTTCCTCAAGCAAGAGATGGTATCTATTTCCTCCTCCCTGGAATCTGGGCAGATCCTTGGACTACTCCCATCAACAGAATACAGCTTTCAGCAATGGTCCTTCCAGACGTCTTTTGGAAGCCAGCTTCTATGTAAGAAATCTGACTACCCTACAGCCAAAAGGCTATGACCTTCTCAGATGAGAAGGCCAGAAGGATGAGATGCCACAGGAAAAAGGGAACTAGGAAGGGAGGAAGGGAAGAGGAACAGTGAGGGTGCACCAAGGAGCAGCAGGTGCCAGATCTGAATGAAGAACCACCACAGAAGTGGATCCCGAGCCCCAGACATCGCTGACGCCACATGGTTAGAAATGTACCCAGTCAAGCTCTCCCTAAATTCTTGACCCACAGAAATCATGAGCAAATGAACACTGGTTGTTTTGAGCCACAATTTGTTAGTTAGCAACTCTTAATGGTGCCTTTCCATTAGCATTTAATCTCTACCTCTTAAATTAAAAAATAATAGTAATCTTCCCTCTGCCTCACTACCTCAAGTTATATCTTCACTTCCCTTCACAGACAAAACTCTGATAAAAGCCATCGAAAGTCACTGTTCCCAGTTTTGTATCTCCCATGCACATCTCATCCTATCTCCCCCACTTTATGTAACAGTCCTTGCTACTTACCAGTGACTTCCTTTTTGATAAACTTTGTTAAATTTCTTGCTAAACTTTTCCTGATTCTCTGCCTGTCTCACTGGCTGGTCTCTTTCAATCTTTTTTGTAGGCCCTTCCTTAAAAGTTGGAGCTCCTTGGGACCAGCAGATGGCATCATGGTTACATTGCTGGACTCCCACATAGTTGACTACGGTTTGAGTCCTGGACCTGGTGGCCTAAAACTCATGCCGGGCAACTGTGTATGCATTCCCAAAATCCCAAGAGGAGAATGGAGAAGAAAGAATTATGGTGTGGCCACCTCCCCCACAGATGGCATAATGGTTACATCGCTGGACTCCCATGTAGTTGACTGTGGTTTAAGTTCTGGACCCAGTGGCTTAAACTCACGCCGGGCCCAAGATCCCGAGAGGAGAATGGAGGAGAAGGGATTACAGAGTGGCCATCCCCCCTGCGGGGGTGGGGTGGGGTGATTTCTCACTTTCCGTCTCTCTGTCTCTCTCTGTCTTTCTGATGAGTGCACGTGCCTTATAGCATAAACCTCTCCACAAAAAAAAGTGCTCACCAGGGCCAGCAGGTGGCTTGGTGGTTGAGGTGCTGGATCCCACATGGCTGACTGTATGATTTGAGTTCTAGATCTGGTGCCTTGGAAAATATGCCAAGTGTGTGTATATGTGTGTGTATGCCCAAAATCCCAAGAAGAAAAAGAGGTTGCAGCAAGGCCATACCCCTGGGGGGCTATTTCTTACTCCTCCCCCACCCTATCCCCCATCTGTCTCTCTGTGGTAAGTGCATGTGCCCTTGTAGCAAAAACTGAAAAAAACTAAAACAAACAAACAAATCTCACCAAAGTGCCTGATACAAAATAAACCATCAGTAAAGGGTGGCACTTTTTATTATATCCTACACATACAGTAGCTCTCAGATCCACATTCCTAGCCTAGATTTCTTTCCAAAGCTCCATACACACATATCCAAGTGCTACTTGATATCTCTATTTGAATGACCTATAATTACTTTAAACTCAATATACTCAAATTCATCTTCCTAAGAAAGTCTCATGCCATCCTGGGTATCTGATTTTAATGCATGACAGTACTCTCCACTTCATTACATGAACCAGAAACCTGGGTGTCATCATGAGTTGACCCTTCTTTGTCCCTTACCCATTCTTATAATAATTAATTGCTACAACTTACAATACACACCAATTCAGTTCAAAACTCAACCAATTAGCTAGTACTTTCCCTCAAAATGACTATCATGTTTTGGTATGTGGTGAAAGGGTTAAATGTTCCCCAATCAAGGGTTAACTCTGTGTCTCACTATGCCTTTGATATTTTAATCAGAAAAGCCCATGGCCCCAACAGGTGGCATAGTGATTAAGGTGCTGGACTCCCACATGGCTGACCATGGTTCAAGTCCCACACTTGACAGCTTGCTTTCTCACTTTCTGTCTCTTCTCACTCTTCTCTCTCTCTCTTTCTCTCTCTCTCTCATCTCTCTCTAATCTCTCTCTGGTGAGTACATGTGCCCTGTAGCAATTTTTTAAAAACTAATAAGAATAATGATAAATGAAATAAATAAATGATTTTTTTTAAAAAAGAAAGGCCCATTTAAAACTCTCAAGTGCATCAGACATTCTTTCTCCTCCTCCCCTTTTCTTCCCAAGTTGGTTGGTACTTTCTTGACTTCATCACAGATGGCTGACCTTGTATTTTGAGTTATTGCCTTCAGACCCCAAAACTGTAACATTTATCAACAGTTGGCATCAAAATTACAGACAAAGTACATGAAAGAATACAACATCCAGATATGACATGCAGAGATAACAATGAAACAACCCAAGGACCAACAGATGCTCTATCGGGGAATCACCCTAATTAACCAACTAGAGCTTCCCTTTCCTTACTTCCCAGTAAAAGCTCCTTGCCCTTTCCCTCCAGGGCTGATGCAACTCTCCGGATCTGGTCTCTTTCTTCCCTTGGAAAGTGAATGAATTATTTTCTATCTATTTTCTCTCTGAGTTTGTGAATTCCTTCACAGCCCATGACCAAGATCATGTAACTTTTAATTTCATCACATTGAGTATTAAAAAGACATTTATTCAAGAATAGAGATTTAATAAACGTATATATACTGCTTCATTAAGGACATTTCTAACTGAAACTGACACATTTTGTTTTGTTTCATTTGAACTGACAGTGCATACTGATGCAGAATACAATAATGGCTAGCCAGTTTGGTATCAGGGACTTAATTTGTGAAAAGGTGCCAGCCATGTAACATCAGTTTAAATGCTGAAAGACTGGAAAAGGTGGGACCAGTTAGTGATGTGTTTGTTAAGATGTTGTACTCCCACTAGGCTGATTGCAGTTCGAGTCCCAGACCTGGCAGCTTGAGATTCACACCGGGTTATGTGTGCATGCATGCTCAATATCCTAGGAGGAGAATGGAGAAGAGTTTGTGGCATGACCACCCTCCCCCAGGGGGGTGATTTCTCATTTTTTCCTCTCATAGTCTCTCTCTGGTGAATGCACATGCCCTATGGCAAAAACAAACAAACAAACAAAACCTTAAAAATAAATAAATAAATAGAGTGGAAAAAGTAGATAACATCTTAATAATTTGAAAAGTTTTTACCTTGAAGATTCCCTCAAGTGGTTTCAGAGACCACTAGGGAATCATAATTCAAGCTTTGAACTGCTAACAGAAGAAAAGAACATGCAAAGCCTCTAAAACTGAGCCTTTGTGGCATCGAATAGTTGCCTTGAATTTCCCATTCTAAAAACATAAACTTCATTCCTATGACTTTTTTTGTGTGCTGGGTAGTTTCAGAATTATATCCCAGGTATCATAAATGTTAAATTGTGATGATTCTGAATTCTGTTATTTTTCTCAAATGAGCATTTTTTGTCTGTTTTAAGAGGTAATTATCTTTGCTGACCTTAAACTGTACAGTGTTTATTGGGCAGTCACTCGAGTCTCAGTTCAGTTCTTTTACCTTTCGTTAAGCTGCTCTGAGCCTGTTACAGCAATGATTCAGGTTCCTGTCAGAGATGTGGGTAGACATCTAGAATCCAGGCACCTTTCCCCAGGCTCTTCACCTTGCAGAATTCTTTTACTCTCTCCAGTGGCTAAGGTTTCCTCAGCTTCATTTCTAGACTCCCTAGAAAAAGCCTGTAGTTTTCCAGCTGATATCCACTCCCTATCTTATGTCTTTCTTGCCAGACTAAAAGTCTCTCCAGGCTCACAGTTGCCTCCCATCCTCCTCAACTAGAGTTTCTGTCCTTTCCTAGCCAGCGATTTCAGACAGTTAACTTTTTCTACTTTGGGGAGGTTGGACAGCAGCCTTTTTTGCAGGGGGTCATCTGAGGAACTAACATGATGAGATCTGTAATATAAGATTTCTCTTGTTGTTGTGAGAGAAATGGTTTCAAGGTACTAGATAAGAGATCAATAGGAAGAGTCCACGCTAGTCCAGGAAAAAGAGATCATTTAGAGAATACATTATCTGATACACTTAGGTTTATAAATCATCATTGAAAAAAATTTTATATATTCTGAAAATACTGAAACTAAGTTATCCAAATCTTATCACTTGCTGGCATTATGGATTTCTTAAAATTTACTCTAAAACTTAGATATGGTACATTTTATTTTATTTTATTTTTTTAAGAGAGAATTTTGCTATAGGGTGTGTGCCCACCTCAGACATAGACAGACTGAGACAGAGAGACAGAAAATGAGAAATCAACACCCTAGGAGGTTAGTCATGCCACAATCCCTTCTCTTCCATTCTCTTCTCAGTGTGGGTTTTAAGCTGCCAGATCTGGGACTCAAACTACGGTAGACTACACAGGAGTCCAGCAATGTAACCATTACTCCATCTGCTGGTCCCAGTATGGTACATTTTAAAGTACCTCTAAATCTCTAAATTTCCAGAGAATAAGATTTTACCAGGTTTTACAATGGATTATTCCAGCATCTTACACTCATGTAATGTTTTCTAATCTCTCTAATCATACACAGAAGTATGTTTTTTTCCTTTCTTCATCATTATTTCTCAAGACTGTCAAGCAAAACTGCTGTCAAACAATGATCCCCACATGATCATTAAAAATATAATGCTGTTCTTTCTATCATTAAATGACTGGGGAGGAAGAGTCGATAGAGCCTCGTCTGATGTTTCCTTCAGTCAACAATCAATGTTCCCATCAAGCTACAGTTTTAACAAGAAAATTTTATTGGGACACAGAATCAAAGACAAGAAAAGCTTGCTCCAAGTCTTGCTTAGGATGCTGGTACATGGATGTGTTCAATTTATTTAAAAAAAAATCAGTGAACCATCCTGGAAAATATACTTTTCTGTATACATATTATTTTCAATTTTAAAAAGTCTGTGGAAGCTCAAATAAGCCTATGCCATGTCCCTTCTGTATAATGCTGATTATTCTGACAAGAAAAAATGAACGTTATTCTGTTTGTGTAATAGGATTTATCTTTACAAAGTTATCCACTACCACTTTAGATGATTTTTATGATTAAAAAGTATATAACTCAAACGTTATAAATATGTGACTAAATAAAGGTCCTCTATGGTTTCATCTTCAGAGATACTACACTTACTTAAATTCAGAGGCTTATGACTTCCACATCATCCTATTATAAATAAATTATACTCTTTTCCAAATTTGGGGCATATCACTTTTTCTCCAAAAAGTGTCAAAAATGAGGGATACTGTTTAGAGTCCTCAAGTGCCAGTAATCGAGCTAAACAGACTTTAGCTTGGCAATTTTTAACAGTAAATTTCTATTACTACCTCCACAATTTTTATAGACTTTGTCTTTTTTACAGCTTCCCAATGACTACCCTTACGCAAGATAAACTGCAGATGTTCAATAAGTACATGCTGACCGAAATAAAACTACATCTCTAAAAGAAATAACAATAGCCACTTTCAGATGCACGGTAATGTCTAATTCTGTTTCTGTGAGGAGAGACCCCATAAGCCTCTGAAAAGTGTTCTTGTTTTATTTATTAATATATTTATTTTTGTTCAGAAAGTTTTATTCTAATACTCCTTTTTCTTATCAAGTGGAAGTTTGTTTTATAAGTAGTTATCAAATTCAACAGTAGCAACTTTCCATCTTCTCTCTATCTACTCTACTGTGGCAATAGAAGAAAAAATTTAGATCTTAACCAATAAATATCTAAAATATCAAAAAATCAAAATTGAGGTTACATATATGGATTAGAATGCTAACTCAAATAGTCATCATTTTTTATTACCATTTCTATATATTTACATAAATTAAAATATATATACTTAGCACGTAACACTAAGAAACCAACTATTAATCTATAAATCTGATGATGCACAAAGTATTCAATTATAAACATTTGAAGCACATAATAGAACTTCTAATATATTTTACTACTCCTACACAGACATGCCAATGTTATGAAAAACAAGAGCTTTATTCACAACTTATGTGCTATAAATAGAATACCCAAAGAATATGATTTCTGATCCTATAATGTCTTAAAATAATACCTACAATTAAATGATAGTATAGATTTTTGTTATCTTTAAAAATGAAACAATATGAATCCTACCAAATTAAGAAAGAAAAAAGTACTTGTTGAAATTTAAGACCAGAAATTTACTTTCAAATATAATACTTGTATCTTAAATAATTTTTTTTTGCTTTTTTTTCAAATGCTATGTTTCTAAAAAGCTATTCGTAAATAAATCACTATATTAAATAGTCAGGGGAATGCAAATAAAACTCCATTCTAATATTCAACTTGATTCTTGGACTATACACTGAAGTAACATTATTCATTAAATTGTAAACATGTTCTTGAAGTAGGTATTAAGAAATATCTCACTCTAACAAATAATGACCATATGCATAAGAATATCTTTAATTATTTTAGCTAGTTACTTACTGAAAGCCACGCGAGGGATTCCATGATTCGATGTTCACATCGCTCTAAATGTTTTATCATATCTCTTGTCAAGTTGGCTTCTGCTTTGATGAAACTTTCAATCACTTTGTAAAAGTCAAAGGCTTTTAAGTTAAGTACATTCAGAATCCATGGGAAAGACAAATCTGTTCCAGAATCAATATTCTGAGATGTAGTTCCTAAAAAGGAAAGAAAAACATGTAACTTAGGTATAAAATGTTATGATATGAGCTAGATATTTTTATCTGGAAGATCTTATCAAATGTAAAATTAAAACAGTAGAAAAGTTAAGCAATGTTTATTTAGAACATAATTTTTTATTCTAGAGTCTACAGATTCCTAGAAAATAGGCCTTCAGATTTTGAATATATGTTGTACACATTTGTTTTTGCTAGAAAAGGACATATAAATTATGTCAAATATACAAATGTTCAAACATTCAAACATTTTAACTTATATCAGAGTCAGATTTAATATCTTGTACCAGCAGTTCATTAGCATATCCATTTTAACTTTTTAATTAATCCTCAATGGGGGGAGAGGGAAGCATTCTTTTACATTTTGCCAATTTAATTAGTTAGAAAATGGTATTTCTGGAGCCAGCATGTGGCGTGGTGGTTAAGGTGGCTGGACTCCCACATAGCTGACCACAGTTTGAGTCCCAGACCTGGCAGCTTGCTTTCTCACTTTCCTTCTCTCTTTCTCTCTCTCTCTCTCTCTCTCTCTGGTCAACTTCAACAAAATAAAATAATTACAATGAAAAAAGTTAAATAATTAAAAAAAAAAACAAGAAATAAAATTATATCTCAGCTCCATAAACTGGAGGTTTTAAGGTAGCCAGAACCCACATGGCCAAGCCTAGTTTGAATTCTGTCCCCAGAGACTTGACAAACATGCTGAGTACATGTGAGGCATGCCCAAAATCCGTACGGATAGAAATGCAGGAGGAGGGACTACAGCATGGTCATGCCCCATGGTGGGGTGCTTTCCTCCAGTCTGTCTGTCTCCCTTTGGTGAGCACATACACCTCTAGCAATGAAAAAAAGAAAAAATGGAATCGCTTTTTAAATGTGCGTGCCCTGGTTATTAATGGGGATTCACAGCTTTCTATTCTATGTCTATTTACTAATTTAAGGTCCTCCTTTGATATATATATATATATATATACACACACACACATATATATACACACACACATATACATATGTATATATGTATGTATACACACATATGTATATATACATATATGTGTCTGTCATGTGTATATGTGTATATATCTATCATGTATGTGTGTATATCTGTCGTATGTGTGTGTGTGTGTATACACACACACGTAACTCCAGTTAATAGGTCATAAGATAGACAGTCACAAATACCAACAAGGATACATACAAGGAAAATTCAAATCAAAGTGAACACTGCCTACACAGGTAAGAGCCACAGGAATCACACTCATTATTAATAGACAGTGGAGTAGCTTTAATATCTATATCAGGGTCATCAATGTAGGTCCACAGCCTGGCCTTGTTTTTGGAAATAAAATTTTATTGGAACACAGCCATGCCCACTGGTTTACTATCTATGCTTTTGCACTGCAAGGTCAGGGTTGAGTTCCCCTTTTACTGATAGTATTTGTACCCTTAGATAAATGTTCCTCTTTTGCTTCTGCAAGCGAACTTATTTTTTTTTTTTGATTTGCAACATTATTTTAAAATCAATGGTTACTTTAAATGTTTAAACTAAAAACTATGAGGACAGCCAGTGGGCAATGGCAGTTAAGGTGGCTGGGTCTCTTACATGGCCAACAGCACAGTTTCAGTGCCCAGTGATTTGAAAAATATGCCAGGAATGGTGAGGGCATGTCCAAAATCCTGAGATGAGAATTAGAGAAGGGACTGTGGCATGGCCATCCTCCCGAAGGGTGATTTCTTTCCCTCTCTCTCTGTATGTGTGTGTGTGTGTCTCTCTCTCTGGCAAGCACAGGCTCTGTAGCAAATTGAAAAAAAAATAAAAATAAAAATAAAAAAGAAGAAGAAGAAAGAAAGAAAAGAAAAGAAAAACAAATACCGCCATTGGCCTTTGTACTGCTTATCTAGCTCCAACCTTTGGTCTCATAACCATAGAGCTTAGTGCATTGCTTTCTTATCAGTAGAAACTGCTCTTTAATGCTCCTTTGGCACTTTACAATCTCACAGATGTTTGAAAAGAGTTCAATAGGTACTTTTTCTGGATTCAATATATTCAGAATAGAAACCTAGTGAAATACTGTCCCTAAGAGGACCTGAAATAATTCAGATAATAGG
Source organism: Tupaia belangeri chinensis (assembly GCF_000334495.1). Taxonomy (NCBI): domain Eukaryota; kingdom Metazoa; phylum Chordata; class Mammalia; order Scandentia; family Tupaiidae; genus Tupaia; species Tupaia belangeri. Next base: position 787,150 of record NW_006159475.1, on the reverse strand, counting down.
CCACTTAAATGGCTTATGACAAGCAGTTACATTTTTCAATATATACTGAACTAAAATAGACATTTCTTCTCCTAAACTCAAACACTATCCTCCCCACTCCTGCCCAAAAGAAAAAAAAAGGGGGGTAACCCTCACACCTTAGGTTATTTTTTTTTAACTTTAAATTAAACTAAAATGTTTATTTACTAAAATTTAACTTACTGTTATAAGTAGCCATTACAACCTCAAGAGCACAGGCCAATAAAGACATATGAAAGATGTTGTCATTCAGGAGTTTGCTAAAGAAAAAAAAAAAAAAAAGAATGACTTCCAAATATTTACTTATAAAAAAATGAAGGAATTGTTTTACTAAAATTAAAATATTTACCTAAAATTTTGAATCGACAACCGTTCTTCCTCCTAAAACATATAATTTAAATAAAAGTTAACTGAAAAATTGTTCGTGTCAGTACAGTATTTTTTTCCATTATATTACTTTTAACTTACAGATTTAAGCATGGATTCCATTACTCGGTAATACAACCGGACTCCAAGTTTGTATCGCTACAAAGCAAAAGAAAAGATCACATTATTATTTTATTTTTTAATAAATAAAGCTTTTAAAAAAGAATTATATATGTGTTTATTTTCATTTGCTATTATTATTTTTTTACTATGAGCAGAGAGAGACAAAGGGAAAGCAGGAAAGGAAGTCATCAGACCTGGGACTCAAACCCTGGTCATCCATATGGGAATCCAATGCCTTTAACCACTACGCTACCTGCTGACTCCAAGATTCCATTATTTTACAAAACCACAATTACTAACTTAAAAGTCAGTAACTGAAACATACTACTGACCCCTTTTAGGAATATAGCTATCAAGAGATCATAAAAGCTAGCTTGTCTAAACCTCAAGGCTTAAGTATAAAGTGAAGATTAACATCCTCAATAAATTATTAAGAGAATAGATCCAGTTGAGTTTCTTTCACTCCCTTTCAATCTACATTATTCATAGTAAGGATAAATTACATTGCTCAGTACAATTTTAAGCACTTTACACCCCTAATATAATACTTCTTGTGACCTATGACACGTATGTTCAAAATGACTGTCTAGGATCAAGAGAATAGTCTCTATCCATAAAACCTAGTAAACTGGCACAGGAAAAAGTTAGAACAAACTGATCTTATCAGCAAAAGTTTTAACCAAATGATTAATTCCAATCAGTTGAAAAAAATAACCAAATTTTAGAGATATATGTGTGTGTATGTGTATATATATATATATGTGTGTGTACACACACATATATATATGTATACATGTATATATACACATACATATCAGTGTGCATTACATCAGAAACCTCACTTCACTGAAATAAATGTGTATTATAGATTATAGTTTTCAAACTTTTTTTTAATATTCTACCCTCATTAATGTCACACAACATAGCAAGTAAATACAGAACCTGAAACTCAGAGAAATTAAATGTTACAAGCAAGCATAAATGATTGAATCAGACAAAAACCCAGGGCTGTAACTCCAAACACTTATTCAAAATATTGGTTTTAGAACTTCTGAAAAAAATTATAATTTCACTCGGTAAAAAAATGGCATGCACTGAATAATCCCCTTCATATAAGTGTAAGCATACATAAATATGCATAGATGTACAAATCAAAGCAAACATCATAAAAATTTAATAATATCAACAATTTTTATCTTTTCCTTCCTTGTATTTTTCTGAAATGTCTATAATTGGGGTAGGATGTGGTTTCCCATAAGTAGCTGCATACTCTGGCAGCCAGGATGCAGGATTTGCTAGTACACTACTAGATAAGTAGCATTACACTATTTGTACAATCTGGACAGATCCTGCCTTTAAAATGATTTCTGTGTAGTGGCACTAATCAAAAAGAATTCAAATTATTACCTGTGATCCGATTTCAATACATCCCTGACCCACGGCTTTAGCAAATTTCTCTTTGAAGATGTATTCAACGTCCTTCACTCTTTTCAGGATACTTTCTTTTGGATTCACTGTGCAGTTCTTTAAGAGGTATAAACAGAAATCAACATTGAGGATACTGTTCAATCAGAATTAACATGTTCTATTCCCTAACTTTCAACTTTCAATTGTTTTTAGAAATGTGGAACTACTTCCATAAGAACTAGGTAACAACAACTACTGAAAATCAGCAGGTAAGAATTTCATTACATGTTAGAGACCAAAAACTACAAGAGCACAATTGAAAAACCATATCAGTAAACTTTCTGCTGCTAAACTAGGGATGAGCAGATTTGTTAGCCCTTTTTTCATCAAAAAGAGCCTTAGGAGCCAGGGGGTGGCACAACAATAATGCAACTGGACCTACATGAGAAAGGTCCTGGGTTTGAGTCCAAGGGCCTCCCTGAATAAACTAAGTACACATACACGTGCACATAATCCAGGCCAGCTGAGACTGGGGGTAGTCCAAAGCATGAAGATGCTGCCCCAGTCTGTCTCTGTTTCTCTCTCACTCATGAAAGAAATGAACTTTTTTTAAAAAAGAAAGCAAGAGGTTTATACATTCTTTTTTTTTTTTTTTTTTGATTCACTATAGGGTGCGTGCGCTCGCCAGACAGAGAGAGAGACATTAGAGACACAGAAAGCAAGAAATCACCCCCCGGGGGGGATGGTCATGCTGCAATCCCTTCCTCTCCATTCTCCTCTCGGGATCTTGGGCACACACACACACACACACACACACACACACACACGCGCGCCCGGCGTGAGTTTTAAGCCACCGGGTCCAGGACGCGAACCACGGTCGACTACGTGGGAGTCCAGCAACATAGCCATTACGCCAACTGCTGGTTCCCGAGGTTCATACATTCTTATAGATCTTAAATTGAGAGTTACAGACACATCCTGGGGTATGTGTTAACTGCAAGATAGCAAATGAAGAAGTAAAACTAAGATTTGAGCTTGACATAATTTTCTAATTTAAAATTGTGATTTATAAAAATTAATAATTAGCTAAATAATTTTTTACTACACTTTCAGAGACACAAGATAGAGAAATACATAAAAAAGAATTTCTAATGAATGTGTCATTTGGGATGGAACTACAACAACTTTCATAATTAAAATACAACACAAAATAATGTATTAAATACATATTGTGATATATTACCATATTCCAAATTTTACATTGTGATATATTAAAAATATATCTGAGCAGGTACAATCAAAGGCTTAAATTCTTATGATCTTTACAGATTAGATACATTCAAAATGTTATATACTAGAAAACAAACTTTCTATAAAACATTTTGAAAACCTCTCTTTATAATGTGCACATTGTCATTCAAAAATTTCATTCTAGAATACTGGTAATTCTATATTCCTGAAAGAAAACAGCACATAAATCTTGTAAGCACATAGTAGAAGCATTCTGTTATAAAATAATTTGCTAAAACAGCCATTAAAATATCCATAGTTGCTGAGATTTTATACGCAGCAATGATGGCATTAATTTTAAACAAGAAACTTTAATTAATAAAGAATGAAAATTAAGGAAAAATGTTAATGACCTTTAAGACTTGCTCACTCTGAGGCAATTTGTCTTCTACAAAAAACTGAAATTAAACTCTAACGCTTCATTAAAATGTAAGCTTTAATTTGATCTCCAAAGCATGCCTTTGAAGCAGTAACTCAAAATAAAAAGAGCTCCTATTTACTATGAATGTTGAAGAAAATACTCAAATTTGAGAAGACAGATGATCATTCTTCTAATTTTTATCATTATCCCTTGCTAAAAGTTCTAGATAATTAGATAGATATATTTTGGAAAGTTTTCTTGTGCTACAGATAACCCATAAACAAAAACAATTTTATACAAGATGGGACAAATAAAATTAGTATTGAACCAATTAAGACTATGACATCAGAAATTACTTTGCTATTTCCTGCAGGGAATATAGCAAGAAATGAAAATAGAATATGACAAAAGTACAGGTAATAAATTAGTTATAAACAACTATGAAAAGCACAAATTTATTGGAATAAACCCCATTTTAATAAGACTTCTAGCATTCCACCCAACTTCCACGGATGAGTATTTCAGTAGGTTACTAGAGGATTCAAGACTAAAAGCAAGAAAGCAATATAGATGCTTAATTTTCATTTTTTTCATTCTCTTCCTCTCTCCTCCTTTTCAAGGGACAAAGGGTAGCAGGAGCCCTCATATAGATATCAAATTCAGGGACTCTTAGGAGTTGCAAACTACAAAGCATACAGAGCAAGATAAGAATTATAAATGAAAATGAGTTAAATATAGACTAGAGAAAGACTGTAGGGCTTTGGGGAATGTTAAGCCCATCAAACACTGTACTGAAAAACAACTTAAAAGTAGTCAGAGAAAAAAGATAGATTAACTAATTAACTATAAAGGAACAACAGTTTGGTAAGATTTTTTTTTAAAGAGTTATCTTATTTAAATTTATTTATCTATTCATTTATTCTAATTTGACTGGAGAGGGACAGAGCAAGAGAGAGAGAGAGATAGAAAAGGAAAGTGAGAAAGCAAGCCACTAGGTCCAGGACTTGAACCGCAGTCGACCATGTGGAAGTGCAGTGCCTTTAACCACCACACCACTTGCCAGCCCCAGTTAAAGAAGATTTTTTTTAAAAGAATTATTTATTTAATTTTATTTATTCATTTACTTATGTCTTTAATTTGACCAGTGTGAGAGAAAGAGAAAGTGAGAAAGTAAGCTACCAAGCTCGGCACTCAAACCATGGTTGGCCATGTGTGAGTGTACAGTACCTTAACCACCATGCCACCTGCTGGTCCCAGGTAAGATTTTTTTAAATGAGCAATAGTGGAAGTCAGGAAATAATAAAGTAGTATCTTTACTATTTTTTTTTAAGGGAGATTTTTGCTATAGGGCATATACCTTCGACAGAAAGACAGAGACAGACAGAAAGTGAGAAATCAACACCCAGGGGAGATGGTCCCACTGCAATCCTTTCTCCTTCATTCTCCTCTCAGGATTTTGGACACTGGAGAGACAGACAGAGACAGTGAAAAGGAAAGTGAAAAATCAACCCCCAGAGGGAATGGACAGGTTGAAATCCCTTCTCTTCCATTCTCCTTCCAGGATCTTGGGCATGCACCCACACACTCAGTTATTTTCAAGCCACTAGATCTGGGAGTGGAACCACAGTCAGCCATGTGGGAGTCCAGCAACATAACTGCTATGCCATCTGCTGGTCCTGTAAAGTAGTATCTTTAAAGTAATATCGTCAAACTTAAAAGAGAAAGTAAAAGTCAACCTAGAATTAAGATTTAACTGAGTTATGTCACAAAAAAATAAGGGCAAAGATAATTTCACCCAACAAAATAAAACCTTATGATTTCATCCAAACTAACCTCACTAAGAGAATTATTAAAAGATATAATCTTGGGGACCAGCAGGTAGCATGGTTGTTAAGGTGCTGGACACTCCCATGTGATGGCTTGCTTTCTCACTTCCTCTCTCTCCCTCTTTATCTCTCTGTCTCCTTCTTTGGTCAAATTAAAATAAATAAATGAATAAGTAAAATTAAATAAATAAGTCTTTAAACAAAAAGATACAATCTCACTAACAGAATTATTAATGGATATAGTAAAAAAAGAGAAAAAAGGGACCTCAAAAGTGAGGTCTGAGCTGTAAGAAAGAATGGTCAACAAGACAAATGGTAAACACAAAATCAAAACTAAGCTAATAAAAATAATACTAAGAGTAATGTTTAATTTGGAGGGTTAAAAAAGTGAGAATAAGAAAATAGATAACTACATGTTGGATGTGAGATAAGTGTTGTTAAAAAATACTCATTACTTTTACTCCTAATTTCAAATTTCTTTGCCAAAATAGCACAGTAACGTTTCATATATGGCTTACATTAAAATAGGAAATCAGATTTTCTGATGGTTGATCACTTGCTGAATTTAAAATCATCATTAATTGCTGGATAGTATTCATAACAGTCCTAGAGGAAAACATATAAGAAGGAATGTTATGCAGTGAAGGAAAACAAGAAAAAAATTAAATGTATCTACCGCCCAAGTTAAACATATCTTTAAGCATACTGTCTTACTTTATCTTTAAGAAGTTGACAAAATAAGACTTAACAACAATAAACTCTACACATAGTCCTGTTATAAGAAATTACATTTTACTTATATCATGTACAAAAGTTATATTCATAATCAGTAAGCTTATAATGATAGAACTGATAACTTTCTTTATAATAAAACAATATATTAATAAAATATTTGGTTAAACTAATGACATTATTTTTAGGAAAAAATCTATCAAATGGCATCAAAATGGCATTCTTTCAAGAATATTACTGTAATTAAATATTAAACACTTTTAAATGAGGACGATTAGATACTGGAGCCAAGAGGTAGTGTGGTGGTTATGCTGCTGGACTCCCACATGGCTGACCATGGTTTGAGTCCAGGACCACCGGCTTGAAAATCATGCTGAGTGCATGTGCACGTGTGCCCAAAATCCCAAGAGGAGAATGGAGGAGAAGGGAATGCTCCGTTTCCATTTCCTCTGGGAGGTAATTTCTCACTTTCTCTATTTCTCGCTCTCTTCTCTCTCTTTCTCCAGAAAATGCATATGCCCTATGACAAAAACCTAAAAAAAAAAGAAAAAAGAAAAGACTATTAGATATTTAGGAACTTTAAGTAAAGAATCAAGTGATTCTCTTTCCAGAACTCTTCAGGGACAAAATAATAATATAATATAAAAATAATTTAATATTTTAAATAATTTAAAAATCATATGGATAAGTATAAAAGCAGGTTAATATCTCAAGATCTGTTTAACTCAATAATTTTATGGGTGTGTATGATAAATACTAATTTTCCAATTTTGGAGTAACATTACATTTGAGACACTGTTAAATGATACAAAGAACTACAGAATGTTTAGGACAGAAAGAGTTTTTAAACAGCATTTAGTCAAATATGTTTGGTCTTCTCAGCCAGGCCTCTCTAACTGGTGTCTACACCACACCTTTCAAATATTTTGCAACATGGCTTCTAGGGTTTCTATGCACCTCTGTGCCCACTAATCTATTTAAGCCACATGACTATTAATCTATTAATATAATCTATCATGCCACACATGACTAACTGCTAAAACCTAAAGGTCTTTCTCGTTTATTCTGCTACTTTACTTTCTTGAAGCGTTTATCACACTTAAATATTTGCTCTTTCCTAAAACTCTCCCCTTCAGCTTTCCTGGCTTCACTCTCTGGGCTCCCAACCACACCTTCTCATTCTCTAGAATCTAACTACTTCTATTTAGTCTCGACACGTTAACATTGTTTGGGGGTCAGCTCTTGGCCTCCCACACTTGCCATTTTACATCTTCACTTCAGGCGATCTCATCTACTTTATAGTTTTTAACTCCCCCTGATGATTTCAAATCTATAAGCTCCTACTAGTCTATTACTTACTAGCTATTGTCTTCATAAATGCCTCAAGAACAATATTCTTAATATGAATGCATCCAAAAATGTACCAACTCTTTTCTTGCTCTTTGATTCCCACTGCCACTCTATTGGTTCAGGTCTTTAACATATCTCAACTGAACTACTGCAACAGATCAGTTCAGACATTTTTCACTCGTTATGTCTGGCAGAAAAGTCCAGGCATGCAAACTCTGAAAAAAATCCCTCAGGTTATTTTGATTTGTACTCCTAAGAACCATTGAGACATATCGACGAATTTCTCACCATCTCTTATGCTCCTCAATCCATCCCTTCACAGTTACACATCAGTTTGCAAAGATCAGTCTAATTTTATCCTTACCACTGCACAACACTCATTTTCATTAGCATAGACTATACCATGCACAAGTCCAAACTTCTGAGTATGGCAAATAAGGCCCTTTATGTAGTAACCACTCTCTCCTCCTGATAGTTCATCCTCTCATCTTATCAATACAGAGGTGCTAACACTTCCCCAGATACATTGCATTGCTTCGCACTTCTGTGCCTTTGGCACACAGTGTTCCTGCTCCCTGAAATTCCTCTCTCATAACAAAGACCCTTAACATGTTTTCAAAGTTCAGTTTAGACATCATTTTGTAAAGTCTCCCTTCCACACTATCTCATAACTTCACTATAAGTCTACTACTATATTTGCATGAAAATGTGTTTTTCATATATCTATCAGTCATCAAAAATATATTACTGATTACCTAGTATGCACCAAATGTCATGCTAGGCCTTATTTGTTAAATGGGGAATAAAAACGTCATGGTTCATGTGGTATGGAATTTAAAGGCTATCGTGGATATTGATGACAAAAAACAAGCACATAAATGATTCTTTAATAATTGTTATAGGTGCTTTAAAGGAATAAAATAGGATGCTAAGAGAAAGAATATTTTTTAAAAAAAAGTAGGTTAGAGAGAAAAATATCTTTAAAGAAGCAGTATTTGTGCTGAACCTAAAGGAAGAGCAGCGGTTGGTAATCCATGGAAAGAAAAGAAGGAAGAGTTTAAAGAAAGGATGATCAAGTATGAGGGTTTTAAGTAAGTACAAGAGCTCGGACAGTCCAAGGAATTGAAAGAAAACCAATATGATGCAAGGTGAGCAAGAAAACAAGGTGAGGTTGAAGAGGCCACAGAAGTCGTATCATACAAGGTCCCGTAATATTGTTAAGGAATTTGTTTTGTATTACAAGTACAAAGGGAAGCAATCAGAGTGTTTTAACAGCAGGGTGAACATAATCTGATTGACATTTCTAGAGTGTTATTCTAGGGGCTCTGTGGAGAATAGATTTAATGGTAAAGAGAGGAACACTGAGAAGAGCAGTAGCAGCAAGATCTGTTAGTAGGGACTGCACAAAATTTAAGAGAATGATTTCTTAGACAAGGGTGATAAAAATAAAAGCGGAGAAAAGTAGATGGACTCAACTATTTTAGTAGATTCAATAAGATTTGATAACAGATTAAGATGTGAGAAATGAGTGAAGAAAAGGACATAAAAATAATTTTAATATTTCAAGGTTGTAAGCAGACCAACAGTAATACTTCTTTTTTTAAAAATGTAATGACATGGAACACATTCCTGTTCTAAGTTATGTTCTAAAGACGGACAGAAGTAGGTCTTCTATCCTCAGCAAGTAATGAAATATCTAGCACATAAAGCGTACTCATTATGTATTTGTGTGTATGAACAGATAAAGAAACAAAGACATGGAGCATTATAAAGCACGAAATAAAAAATGATAACGAAAATGGAAAGTAGGAAAATTCATACCTAACTGGAGTATGTGGAGGAATCACATTCACCTCTTCATCAGGATTACTTTTACGTGGTGTTCTCTGTGTTTCAAAACTAAATAACAAAATAAAAAGTAATTCATATCAAAAATTTACAATTTGTGCTTATGAGTAAAAAAAACCTGTATACTAATTTCTGTCACTTCATAATATCATAAAAAGTGGTAATAAAAAAACTGATAGGAAATAAATAACCCAACTGTTGCTAAAATAAATAAAATGTTATGTTTCACTGTTGTTTTTAACTACGGGTTGCTTTCCAGTAGAATGACAAACAAGTGCACCAATCATTAACTTCTTTTCAAAGAAAAAGTTAGATGCTTTCTCCTTCATGGTACTAATAATAACCAAATATTGGGTGTTTGGGGAGATCATGACACATTTTTGCATAGAAAAACACGTGATGACTCTCCCAACAACCTAATAGTTCAGTTTTAAAAAAAATATTTAGGCTCAGGGGTCAGCAGGTGGCATGGTTGTTAAAGGCATTGGACTCCCACATGACCAACTGTGGTTCAAATGCTGGACCTGTGGCTTCCTTTCTCGTTTTTCCTCTCTCTCTCTCTCTCTCTGTGTGTGTGTGTGTGTGCGCGCGCGTCTGGTCAAATTGAATAACAATTATTATATAATTATAATAATAAAGTTAAAATAAAAATAATTCTTTAAAAAAATCAAAGCTCAATTTTTTTTAACAAAATATGCCTTTTCAAAAGTTTACTTACACTTAAATAAAAGTAAAGACATTTTACTTGTGTTTAATTTACAAATTATAGAGACCAGCAGGTGGCATTGTGATTATGGGTGCTAGAATTCCACATGGTCAACCGCGACCGCAGTTTGAGTCCCAGACCTGGAAGCTTGCTTTCTCACTTTTTCTCTCTCTACTCTGTCCCTCTCTGGTCATATTTAAATAAATAAATAAATAAGGTTAAATAAAATAATTATTTTAAAAAAGTACAAATTACATGTATTTTCAGTTTCATATAACAAGATTCATGCTAAAGACAAAATTAGCACTGTGTATGATCACTTAAAATTTTGTGTAATTACTCTGGGACCAGCAGTTAGCGTAATGGCTATGTCGCTGGACTCCCACGTCATCAACCGCAGTACGAGTCCTGGACCCGGTGTCTTAAACTCACGCCGGGTGCGTGTGCGTGCGTGCCCAAGATCCAGAGAGGAGAATGGAGGAGAAGGGATTGTGGCATGGCCATCCCCCCTGGGGGGTGATTTCTCACTTTCTGTCTCTCTGTCTCTGTCTGTCTGGCGAGCACACGCGCCCAAAAACCTCTCAAAAAAAATTTTTTTTGTAATTACTCTCAATCTCCCTCCCATTTTCAGTATGCTACATCATAATTCAAGAGATATACTTTTATATCATGCTTCTAAAAGAAAGGAACCAGGCAGACAACAGTAAATGAAATGATGAAAAAAAAAAAAAAAGACTACTACTGAGTAAACTAATTATTTCAACTATTTTCTTTTAATGAACATTTTAAAAATCTTATTGGGCTAACTGAAAAAAGATAACTATTATAGAACATGATTCATACTAAGTCTCTATTTGTTTACAAATTATATGCTTACAATAATGATAATGGTTTTGTTATACAAAAGCACTTGAAAATAACTTATTATAAATGGTATTTAAAGATGACTGAATTAGATAGATCACTAAATTATTTAACATACCTATATCAATTTCAATCTAAATAAAAATGTATCAATAAATAAAATTGCACTATGTACAATACCTGTCTATAGGATCAGTCTGAAGAGTTTTATCATGATCCAAAAATAATCTTGCATCTATATCTTTGTTTTTTAGATAAATATCTTCATAACGTTTTGAGAGACTTTCAACCTCAAAAGAAAAAATAAAAAAAACACTGACAATTAACTTTTTCATGTCATTATATCTATTACTACAAAAGGACAGATTTCACTAAAGAATTTTTGTACAATACACATTTAATTTTACTTTATACAGTGAGCTCATATGTAACATAAATGAGGCCTATTTTAAAGTGATGTACATGGGACCAGCAGATGGCATAGTGGTTACATCACTGGACTCCCACATGGCCAACCATGGCTCGAGTCCTGGACCCAGTGGCTTCAAAATCATGCTGGGTGCATGTGTGTGCATGCCCAAGACTCCGGGAGAATGGAGGAAAATGCAATTGAGGCATGGCCATTCCCCCTGGGGGGTGATTTCTCACTTTCCCCGTCACTGTCTCTTTCTCTCTCTCGTGAATACAGGGGCCTGAAGGCAGAAAAACCTCTAATTAAAAAATAATAATAAAAAAATAAAGTGATGTACAGAGGCCAGCATGTGGCATAGTAGTTAGGAACTTGGATTCTCACATGTGGTTCGAGTCCAGGACTTGGTGACTTGTAAATCACACTGGGTGCATGTGTGTATACACCCAAAATCCCAAGAGGAGGCTGAAGGACAAGGGATTATGGTGTGGCCATCTTCCCTGATGGGTGATTTCACACTCTGTCTCTTTCTGTCTCTCTCTGGCAAGCACATACACCTTATGGCAAAAGTCTGGGGGGGGGGAGGGGGAAATAAAAAAAAAAAAAAAGAGAGCAAAACATCACCCCCCTGGGGGACAGTCATGCTGCAATCCCTTCTCATCAGTTTCTCCCTTTTGCAGTATTGAAGCACTCATTGCACATGCACCCAGCATGTTTTTCAAGCCAAGTCTCAAACCTGTGGGATATGGCCATCTTAACCACCGGGCAGTGAGCTGGCTTCTTAAGCCTATTTTAAGTATGCACCTCATTTATTATAATTTTAGGTAGACAGAATTACCATTGCCACAAAAAATACTTATATTAAAAATAACTATTATTACAACCAGTTAAATGTCATAATTCTTCAAACATTCCATATATCCCTTACTTTTTCCCCCATATATCCTTTGCTTTGAAGATTGTATTCTGTTTATCAATATAAAACAAAGTATTGTTTTTTTAAGTAGCATACTCACTTTGGCAGAACATATACTAAAAAAACATTATAGCAAATCCTGATTATATATCAGCCAATCTTTTCTAAACCTTTAGTACACTAGATCTCGGTTCAGTTAAGTATCTTGGGCAAGAGAATTAGCTCAGTTAATTAGCCCAATTAATGTACTATATGATTTAGTCCCAATCTTACATATTTTTTCGATTGTTAGAATCTATAACTTTATCATAATTTTCTAATCTTAATTTAAAAATCAATGCTCAATAAACAACTATTGGCATGCCTTCTGCTAAAACCTTTAAAACTAAAATGTTTCCAACCGCAGAGAACTAAAATTGCATTCTAAGAAAACAGGAAGAATCTCAATTGAATGTAAACTTTTGTTTGCATAACAAAATTATGCACAATCATCATTCATGCTTAAGTTTAATCCTTGCTCCTCACCTACTAATTATTACTACTTATCAATCATCTATTTATTGGCTGTTATATGTGAAATACTGGAGAAAATGGCCATCCACCCAGAGGATGATTTTTCTCTTTCTGACTCTCCAGTGAGCGCATGCATCCTATAGCAATGTTCAACTCCTCAAAATGCCATCTCTCATAAAACTTACTTAGCTCAGAAATTACATCACTTCCAAACGATTTTCCAAAACACCTCTCTCTGCTTGAATTAGGCAGCTTGTCTCGGATATCACAGAACCCTGTGTGTACTTCCATTAGACACTTGTAGATTTCTATCCATTCTACTGGTGTGTCTGCCTCTTCAACTACTAGCAAAAGGACAGTGACTGAGAGTAAAACCTGCATCCACACATCTAGTACAATGCCTGGCATGTATTTAGTATTCAATAAATGTTTGTTAAGTAAATTAATTCAAGAACTCACTACAAATTCAGGTCACATATCAGCAATCTAGCTATCTGATTTCATGTCTTTTGGGCTAGGTGCTTCTAAAACACTGTTATCACTGACTACTTGTCTTCTATCATTTATCAAAGCATTCTTCTCTCTACTTATTTCATTTTCCCATCCAAAGTTCTTAATTGTTCTATTTTAACTGAAAAAACATTTGTGGCAAAATGTGAAAAAGAACAGATAGACAGATGGTATACCACTAAGGTAAAACATATGTATAATACAATCATAGCAATGTACACAAAATTTAGCTTCAACTAGCTAGTTTGGTTTTGGTGTTTTGCTTTAGAATGTACGCTCGCCCGAGACATGGGGGGGTGGGGGGGAGAAGCCACCCACTCCAGCGGGGGATAGCCACACTGCCATCCCTTCTACTCCA
>NW_006159475.1:748305-770539 GCF_000334495.1 Tupaia belangeri chinensis | reverse complement strand
GGGGGGGAGTAATGCACATAAAACTACAAAATTTTTCAACTTAAATTCTAAGCCTATTTTTTAAAAAATTGTCAGAGGATTTGTACAGTGAGGAAAAAGAGAGCAAAACATCACCCCCCTGGGGGACAGTCATGCTGCAATCCCTTCTCATCGGTTTCTCCCTTTTGCAGTATTGAAGCACTCATTGCACATGCACCCAGCATTTTTTTCAAGCCAAGTCTCAAACCTGTGGGATATGGCCATCTTAACCACCGGGCAGTGAGCTGGCTTCTTAAGCCTATTTTAAGTATGCACCTCATTTATTATAATTTTAGGTAGACAGAATTACCATTGCCACAAAAAATACTTATATTAAAAATAACTATTATTACAACCAGTTAAATGTCATAATTCTTCAAACATTCCATATATCCCTTACTTTTTCCCCCATATATCCTTTACTTTTAAGATTGTATTCTGTTTATCAATATAAAACAAAGTATTGTTTTTTTAAGTAGCATACTCACTTTGGCAGAACATATACTAAAAAAACATTATAGCAAATCCTGATTATATATCAGCCAATCTTTTCTAAACCTTTAGTACACTAGATCTCGGTTCAGTTAAGTATCTTGGGCAAGAGAATTAGCTCAGTTAATTAGCCCAATTAATGTACTATATGATTTAGTCCCAATCTTACATATTTTTTCGATTGTTAGAATCTATAACTTTATCATAATTTTCTAATCTTAATTTAAAAATCAATGCTCAATAAACAACTATTGGCATGCCTTCTGCTAAAACCTTTAAAACTAAAATGTTTCCAACCGCAGAGAACTAAAATTGCATTCTAAGAAAACAGGAAGAATCTCAATTGAATGTAAACTTTTGTTTGCATAACAAAATTATGCACAATCATCATTCATGCTTAAGTTTAATCCTTGCTCCTCACCTACTAATTATTACTAATTATCAATCATCTATTTATTGGCTGTTATATGTGAAATACTGGAGAAAATGGCCATCCACTCAGAGGGTGATTTTTCTCTTTCTGACTCTCCAGTGAGCGCATGCATCCTATAGCAATGTTCAACTCCTCAAAATGCCATCTCTCATAAAACTTACTTAGCTCAGAAATTACATCACTTCCAAACGATTTTCCAAAACACCTCTCTCTGCTTGAATTAGGCAGCTTGTCTCGGATATCACAGAACCCTGTGTGTACTTCCATTAGACACTTGTAGATTTCTATCCATTCTACTGGTGTGTCTGCCTCTTCAACTACTAGCAAAAGGACAGTGACTGAGAGTAAAACCTGCATCCACACATCTAGTACAATGCCTGGCATGTATTTAGTATTCAATAAATGTTTGTTAAGTAAATTAATTCAAGAACTCACTACAAATTCAGGTCACATATCAGCAATCTAGCTATCTGATTTCATGTCTTTTGGGCTAGGTGCTTCTAAAACACTGTTATCACTGACTACTTGTCTTCTATCATTTATCAAAGCATTCTTCTCTCTACTTATTTCATTTTCCCATCCAAAGTTCTTAATTGTTCTATTTTAACTGAAAAAACATTTGTGGCAAAATGTGAAAAAGAACAGATAGACAGATGGTATACCACTAAGGTAAAACATATGTATAATACAATCATAGCAATGTACACAAAATTTAGCTTCAACTAGCTAGTTTGGTTTTGGTGTTTTGCTTTAGAATGTACGCTCGCCCGAGACATGGGGGGGGGGGGGGGAGAAGCCACCCACTCCAGCGGGGGATAGCCACACTGCAATCCCTTCTACTCCAGGCTCCTCTTAGGATTCTGGGCTTTGCATACACATGTGCTCAGCATGATTTTCAGGCCTCCAGGTCCAGGACATGAATTGCACAGCCAGCCAAGATGGATCTAGTGCCTCAACCTTCATGCCATCTGCTGGACCTGAACTAACTTTTAAAAATATTCAAAAGAGGGGCCAGCAGGTGTGTGGTGGTTAAGACACTGGGTCCCTCATGGCAGGCTACACTATTCAATTTCCAGACCTGAAGGCTTAAAAAATCACACCAGGCACATTTGTGTGCATGCCTAAAATCCTGAGAAGAGTGTGGAGGAGAAGGAACTGTGGCAAGACCATCCCTCTGAGGAGTGATTTCTCACTTTGCCTCTCTCTGTCTCTCTCCAACGAGTGCACATGCCCTGTGGCAAAACCTTAAAAAAAAAATTCAAAGAGACATTCCATAATACAGTAACATCAACAATACCAATAGCATTGACAATGGATCCAAGGCTTAAGGATCCATACCAAGGCAAATTAAAGCCAAATCTGTTACATTTAGTTACATTTAGACATTTAATATTTGTAAATTTGAAAGTCTACACTTTAGAGGTCCACCAGATGTCTAATGGCTATGCCACTGGATTCCCATACAGTCAACTGCAGTTCAAGTACTGGATCTGGCAGCTTAAAACTCACATCAGGTGTGCGTGTGCACCCAAGATTCCATGAGGAAAATGAAGAAGGGATTGCAGGATGGCCATCCACCCAGAGGGTGATTTTTCTCTTTCTGACTCTCCAGTGAGCGCATGCATCCTATAGCAAAAATCTTTAAAAAAAAAAAAAAAAAAAAGCCTACACTTTAATATTTGAAAATTTCCTGTATAAACCAAGTTCTTTTTTTTTTCTGGAGAGGTTTTTGCTATAGGGTGCATGCGCTCGCAAGAAAGACAGAGAGACAGAAAGCAAGAAATCACCCCGCAGGGGGAATGGCCATGCCACAATCCCTTCTCCTCCATTCTCTTCTTGGGATCTTGGGCACTCATGTACACGCGCCTGGCGTGAGTTTAAGCCACCGTGTACAAGACTCAAACTGCGGTCGACTACATGGGAATCCAGTGATATAGCCATTACGCCAACTGCTGGTCCCTGTATAAACCAATTTCTAATATAAACTGAAAAATGATACTTATTTGTATGTCTGAACACAAATTATAAAGGTTTTTTAAAATTACTATTACAGGGAACCAGCAGTTAGCGTAATGGTTTTTTTTTTTAATTACTATTACAGGGAACCAGCAGTTAACGTAATGGCTATGTCGCTGAACTCCCATGTAGTCGACCGTGGTTCGTGTCCCGGACCCGGTGGCTTAAAACTCATGCCGGGTGCGTGTGCGTGCGTGCCCAAGATCCCAAGAGAATGGAGGAGAAGGGATTGCAGCGTGACCATCCCCCCTGGGGGATGATTTCTCGCTTTCTGTCTCTATGTCTCTCTCTGTCTGTCTGGCGAGCGCACACGTCCTATAGCGAAAACCTCTCAAAAAAAAAAAGTTTTTTTAAATTACTATTACTACAAAAGTTGGTTTTATCACAATTCTACTTACTCCTTTTCTTCTGCGAGAAAAAATTTAATACACAATAAATCAATTTTAAGAAATTTAGGGGCTAGGCAGTAGCACAAAGGTAAAACAAAGCTCTTTAAGACCTACCCTCATGGAAAAGTTCCTGGTTTGCATCCAAGGAGACCTCCCTGAATATACTGAGCATCTATTTGCTGACTAAGGCTAGGGCTGGATCACAGCATCAGGACTCTATTAGGAATCCTATCTCTCTCGCTCTTTCTCTCTTGCTCATGGAAAAAACAATAAACTTTAAAAATTGAAATTTAGGGCCAGCAGGTGGCATATTGGTTAAGGTGCTGGGCTCCCACATGGATGACCATGGTTCAAGTCCCATACCTGGTGGCTTGAAACTCACACTGGGTGCATGTGCACGCATACCCAAAATCCTGAGAGGAAAATGAAGGTACTATGGTGAGGCCATCTCCCCCAGAGGGTGGTTTCTCATTTTCTTTCTCTGTCTTTCCAGTGAGTACTTGAACCCTATAGTAAAGATCTCTCTAAAAAATAAATAAATAAATAAAATAGAAATTTAGACTACTATACCTCCCTCCTCTAAGTTTTAAAATATATTAATTTTTTAATTAACATTTCTTTCAGATTACCTCTGGAAGTCCACTAGAAGCTACAATTCCAAGAGAATTCATAAAAGGTATAAAATTTTTGAAGTAAACATTTTTCACCTGAAAAAGAAAATTTAAAAATAGTCATTAAAATTTTAAACGAAACAAAACATGATCTCTGTCACTACTAACACTAGAAGGTACTGATATTTGATCAATGGCATACAGTCAAGCTAGAGTGCTACTACTATTCATTATCTTCTCAAATAATTAAACTGATTATTTACTATTTAATATGAGAAAGATTTGGGGTCTTAAAATGGAGGTAAGAGGGGAACTGTTAATGAAATGAGATTTATGGGAACAAAGTCCATTCAATATTCCACAGTTAACAAATGATAAAAAGACAGGACACTCAAAAAAAAAAAAAAATTAAGTAACTTGAACCAAGTTGCATGGCTACAAAGTGGCAGGATTTAAACTGAAATCCAATCTGTTGGCCATCAAAAACCAAGGTTCTTTTCATTTTTCTACACTGCCTCTTTTTGCTCTCCGAAGCATAATTCTGAGTACCTTACACACAGGTCATCTGATAACTACTTAGGAAATAGTACATCAATTTTTAAGGCTAAATTTAAGAAAATAATTTTATATATAAAATTAATACCCAATAATGCATTTCAAAACCAAATAAAAATATTCCATGGGATTATATGTTGTTTTATACAGTTCCCTGTGGTTAACCTGGACTTTTTTAAAAAAATGTAGTCAGACCACCTGGAGTTATAGTCTTGGTTATTCTACATTCTCAATGTGTTATAGAATGTTAAACAACTTGCTTTTCTTTATTTAATTTCCTTTTCCAAACTTGAGTCTACATTTATTAAGATGGAAATCATTTCAGTTCCTACCTTCCACTTCACAAATAAGCTGAAAGAATTGTTTCTAAAATATGTATTAGTTTTATTTTCTAATTAATTTCAAATTAATTAGAATATTTATAAGGTGGATAGTACTAATTAACCAATTAGTATGACTAACCAATAATTTTATAATTTGAATGTTGTAGGAATCATGTCAATCAATTTAAATACCACCAACGGTTTTAATTGATTATACTTTAAAAATTATAACTATAAAAATTTTCAATTCTAGGGCTGGCAGGTGGCGTGGTGGTAAAGGCACTTAACCATGGCTGACCATGGTTGAGTACTGGACTTGGTGGCTTGCTTTCTCACTTCCACTCCTTCTCTCTCTCTGGTCAAATTTTAAAATATTAATAATAAATAAATAATTCTTTAAACATTTTTTAATTCTAAGAATTATTTAAAATGAAAATTTAAAATGATTTATTACTTATCTTTTTTTTTTTTGGAGAGGTTTTTGCTATAGGGCGTGTGCGCTCGCCTATTACTTATCTTAAAAATGAAATTTTACAAGTAGTTCTGAAATCCAGAGAATTAATAACCAAAAACAGGAAAATTGAATTTACTGCTATTCATTATTTTGTGAATAATCAACCAACTGGAGTAAAAAATACATTTTAACAACATTTTTCATCTTATTTTGCAAAGATAATTTGTGGTTCTATAAAAATAATATATATATGTGTGTGTGTATATATATATATATATATATATATGTGTGTGTGTGTGTGTGTGTATATATGTGTATATATGTGTGTGTATATATATGTGTGTATATATAAGGTTGATCAATTGTTCTATGTATTTATCTATCTTTGATGAGAAGACCAAGAGCCACATAAAAGTCAGATATCTTATAAATCATCCTAATACTTAAACAAGATTTGAGGACCATACCTCCATTGTTTCCCAGAGCTGACAGAGAAATTTCAAAGCTGCTACATTTCATAGTACTGTCTGGGAGTAGTGAATTTTGGACAATATAACAAACAATGAGAATAATAGCATGGTAGAATGGAAAGAGCACTAGAACTAGATATCTCAAAGTTTAGTGAAGACATTGTTAGTATGACCTATTAGTTTCTGGAAGCTTGTTTACCCATTACTAAAAGGAGGCTGAGTACATTACTTATGAAATTCCTTCTAAACCCAGCATTCTAGATTGTGAATAAGTAACTCGGGTTTCCTGTGTATTCTCTGTAAGTCATTAACATTTGGCCTAATTTTTAGGAAGAAAGTAATTATAGAAGGCCAGACATAAATTTAATGTTGTTGGTATCACTCAGCACTAAAACAAAACATTAGGGTTTTCTTGGAAGGATAGTGAATAGCATTAAGTAACTTCAGAAGAACCAAAGAACAAATACACTTGAAAACAGTTGTCTTTATGATAGCTATTTCAGTGATTTCAAAGTAAAGGAGCTACTCCCTAAAATCAAAGTAACTAAACGTCGGGACCAACAGATGGCATAATAGTTATGTTGCTTGACTCCCATGTAGTAAACCACTGTTTGAGTCCTGGACCAAGCAGCTTAAACAACTCATGCTTGGCACATGTGCATGCATGCCCAAAATCCCAAGAAGAGAATGGAGGAGAAGGGATTGCAGCACAGCCATTTCCTCTGGGGGGTGATTTATTGCTTTCTGTCTCTCGGGTGAGCACATGCACCCTATAGCAAAAATCTCTAAAAAAAAAAAAAAAAAAGAAACTGAATGTGAAAAATATTTTCTTTTATAAATATTACACCACCACAAAAGAGTTAGCACTAATTACAAAAAGCAGGCTCATCACAAAAGAAGTATATCCTGTCAGTAAAAAGTTAAATCTAAGTCTCCATTGACTGTTTTAAAGAAATTATGATGTTAAATTACCTCATCTATATTACATTCATGTTCTTTGCAGAGAACTTCAATAATTCTTGTATCATTTTCTAGTTGTTTTGCTATCCGCGCACTCCTGTTCTGACCTCGTCTCGGTGTTCGAGGTGAACCATTAATGGGTATCACAGCTGTTCCTGTAAAAATCAGAAAGTAGACAAGAACAATTGCACATTCCATCCTATAAAATAATTAAATATTTTAATTATAACTCACTAGGTCAGATATAATCCTGGCAACATTCCAATATTTTTACTTGTTAGGTTTCGTTAGAAGGGTAACAATTTCATCTATATATTGAATATCTACTATATATTATTATACATTTATACTAGTTTTTTTTATCCCTATTCTTCTTTACTCCCAAAAGGAACTGTAAAATACCTACAGTCCCATAAATAAATACAAAGAAGTCAGAGAAATAGTTAACTTCTAAACTAATTCTAAGTGTATCCCACTCAGTCTGCAAAAGGAAAAAAAGTTTTCCATTTTAAAATCTTAAAAATGAGCAAATACTTATGTATTTAATTTCTAGTATAGTATAAAAATTATAAAAGTTTTAGTAAACTATGATGCTTTTAAAAGAAAAGTATGTAAATAGAATGATTTACATATGATGATAAACTGATTTTTAAAAACCCTGGATTATTTTAAGTATTCCCAATTCAAACGGAATACAGGTTCAACTATTAAAAGATAACAGATGATTAAGCATAAAAAGTATTTGTTGCCTCTAGACCCAACCAACAACTTACAAGAAACAGGCAGATTCAGAATATGTTAAATTATACCATCGAATAAATCATCAAAAATATGAGTGTAGAAAACTCAACAGGAAAACCAATCTGATTATTTAATAAATAAATCTTGGCAGGGGGACAAGAAAGGGACGGAAAACCTTCAAAAAAAGTTTAAAAGCATATCAACCAATCACAAAGTATAGAACTTGCTTAGATTCTGATTCAGTTAACCTATAAACTTTGTTTTGAATTACATTTATAAGATCATTGAAAATCTGAACATGTACTACATATTTGGTGATATAAAGGAATCACTGTTAGTTGAGTTTTAGGTGTGATAATGGAACTGTAATTATGCATTTTTGAAAGTCTGCCTTTTACAGATACAGACTGAAATACAAGGATTAAGCAGTGTACAACAATGTGTTTCAAAAGGATATAGCTGGGAGAATTGAGCAGGAGATGGGGCTACAAATTGGCCATAAGTTATCTCTTGAAGCTTGGTGTGAGTACATGGCAGCTTATTATATAAGGGGATTTCAAGATGCTTGTAGAAAATTAAAGTACAAGTTTATTTTGGTACAAAAAGTAGTATGAAATCCATGCACGGTGTGTTCATAATACATATTGTCCATGAACTTTTTGAATACCCCACATACTACTGTCTACTCTTACATTAATCTGAAATTCTCCATAACAGGAATTAGTTAAAAGTTTACTAAACTCAGGCAATTCAATACCTCATTCTGGGTTCTCTTTAACATAATAGTTAAAGAATTACATGTGGATTTTAATTATCTAAAAGAACAAAGACTCAACCTAGAGTAACATTACTATATCAACTTATTAAAATTATAATATTGGGGGAAAAAAGTGAAGAAAAGGACTATAAAGGAAATGTTTAAAGGTTGGGGAAAATTTTAAATACGTGTATAGTTTTCTATATATATTTTTAAAATTTCTCCCTCTGCTTTACATGTGGTGTTTGCTAACAAAGATTTCTGTCTTTGCCAAATCATGTTTAACGCATTTTCAAAATTTGGCTCCAGACTTCATTTTCACAAAGTTATTGTTCACAAAGACTAATAAGGTTTTAACTTTACAGCCACTTCAATAAAAACTTTAGACTTCCATATTTTGCCCCGTTGTCTATTATTTTTAGTATTATTGTTAATACTTTCATTATTTCAGGACCAAGAAATCTGTTCAGACTTAGTCAAGTTAATTTTTTTCTCTAGTATAATAAGTGATTTTGAAATCCTTCTCTTGAGGCTAACAAAGGAAGCAATTCTTAGTCTAAGAGGAATATACTCATCTTTAATTATGTTAGCAATAATTATTTTTATTTAAATGAACTTCTCATTTTATCACCCACCAAAATAGTATCAATGTAAAGCTCACACATAAAAACAATGTCACATCCAATACTAATAGGCACTTAGGTAAGCAGTTACTGTAGAGTGGGCTCATCTGTCCCATGTCATTTCACTCTTACTTCTGGCTTGCATTTTGCTTTTCTTTACCGGGAATGTCCTCCCCCAACTTCTTTGATAGGCATGCCTCTAATCCTAAAGACCCTTCAACACTCATTTGAAATACTACCTCTTTTATTTGGTATTCTTTAGTCTTCCGCAGCTGAGAAAACTTCCTTGTCTCCTGAACTCCCATAGCATTTGCTGTCTTTTTTAACAGAACACTTGCTACCATATACTCTAATTATGTGTTTACCTGTTTTATCTTTCCTTCTGAAACTTATATTCAGGGCAGAGACAGGTCTGATTTTTTTAAAAATCATTCTCAGCTTTAGAACCAGGTTTGGTACCACTAGACTTTCAATAAACAACTGGTGAATGACTGAGTAGAAAGGGCATAAATTATTTAAAATACTTACTATATGGTTCTTTGAGCAATGCAGGAGGTGAAAGTTTGATATAATAGTCAAGGACACACAACATCAACTGAAATGAGATTACTAGATCATCTTCCATTTGTAATACCTCCCCTGAAAATGAATATAAAGATTTTTATTTTCAAAAGTGAAAGCTTGGGGGAGATCTTTGTTTAAGTCAGAGAAAACTGTGGGTGTAAGTGTATTCATATACTCATGCATTTGACAATCACTAGAGGCATGATAGAGATTTTTTTAATTTCCAAAAGAAGTCAGGTTTAAATATACATAAAAATATAAACAAAATATTTGAAGTTATATAAATTATAAACAAAGTATAAGCCTAACATGAGAATTTTACAGTTAAATGTGATTATAAAAATTCATTCCTTATGTCTAAAATCATTTTGCTTTTTAAACTGATTTCAAATTTAGATAATAGCTATAGAATTCATTATTCTGAAAATAATTCTGAAATATGATACATGATACTCTTTAATTCTTATTATTTATAAAACCTCATGTATTTTCCATTTTAATTCACTTCCAAAATATTACAATAACCAAAGCCATTAAAAAATAACAAAATTAATATTTAATTGTAAGGTCATCTATAAAACACTTATCTAGCATAAAATTCTAAAAGGTCATACAATAAATATGCAACTAAAGGGCTATGAGAAAATAAATGCATATAATTAATAGGCAACTGAGAAAACAAATAGTGTAGCCACAAAATATACCAATCATGATTGAATAAAGATACTATTTGCTTATAGCTCTGTTATGCATTTTTTAAAAAGAAGTTTAATTCAATTCTCTTCCTGTCTTCTGAGTCTGACTCCTAACCCAGTAGTAATTTCAACAAGTAATAAAGGTATAAAACTTGTGTGAGAAAACAGGCAATCTTGTAACATACAGGTTATCGAGACCCATAGATACAGTGCAAAAATATATTTGTAATGTACTCAGAAATAAGTGATTTTAAAATACCAGAGAGGAAAGTCATGATATCAAGGAAAGGACTTGGTAAAATTAATAGAGTCAGATGGTAGATTCCCTCTACTCTAAAATGAAAGGGAAAAATGTATCTATTAAGACTTAATACTGGGGGGGGCATGGGGGCAGCAGGTAGTGTGTGGTTAAGTTGCTGGACTCCCACATGGATGACCGCAGTTCAAGGCCTGGACCAGGTAGGTTGCTTTCTCACTTTTCCTTTCTCTTTCTCTGTGTCTGGTCAAATTAATATTAATAATAATAAGAAGAAGAAAAATAATTCTTTTTGAAAAAATAAGAGTTAACACTGGGACCAGCATGTGGTATGGTAGTTAAAGATGTTGGACTCCCACATGGCCCATTGTGGCTCATGTACTGGGCCTTTTAGAAAAAAAGAGTTAATGGGGCCGGCAGGTGGTGTGGTGGTTACAGTGGCTGGACTCTGACCTGGTTGACTGTGGTTCGAGTCCCAGTTTGCTTTCTCACTTTCCTTCTCTCTCTCTGTCTCTCTTTGGTTAACCTCAAATAAATAAATTAATTAATTAATTAATTAATTAAATAATGATAATGAATAAAATTAAAGAATTATTTTTTTAAAGAAAGGTAGTATCGAATTTGAGAAATACTCAGATTATATTCTTATGTTTTCCTCTTCTGACATGGACAAAGTATAATCTGTTGATGAGAGAAGGGTAAAACAGAGGAAGTAAACCAATACTGCTAACTTTTTGGCTAACACAGAAGCTCCAGCATGCTGCGCTGAATTGAGAACAATCTGATTCCAACACAGTTCTGTCCAAGATCTAACTGCCGCTGGAAGTGCTCTGCCACAGAGTTCATTCTAAAAAAAACCTCAGAACAACAAAGGCTCGCATGAATTCAGACGGACTCCAGTTTCTCCCTTATCTTCTGACTAAAAGAGACTAATAAAAATGCCTGTTCTCATATTTTATCTCTTTGGGAAATGCAAATAAATCATGGAGAAAGTTCAAAGTGAGCAAAGGGAGGTGCACTCGTACTACATCAGAGAAAACAGAACATCAAGTCAGGGTTATCCACGTAATGTCCCAGCAAAATGAGGGGGCAAGTAACATATGCTTACAAAAGTGTAATACAATTATCCAAACATATTACGGCAGAAAGGAGAGAAGAGGAAGGGAGGGGACAACATGAGAATGGGAGGAAGAATAAAAGGCAGAACCCAATCTGAAAGAGAATCTAAAAGAAGAAAATACCCTATGAATACTTGCACTGAGAATTGAATTAACTCAAATGATAGAAAAACAAAGAGCTGGATGAGATAAGAAAAAGTGAGGAAAAAATAGTACCACTGCAAAAACAGTTTAGCTCAAAATAGAAGAAAGGCCTGAAATAAAACAGCCGATACATAAGAAACAGACAAAAGATCAGAAGAACAACAGAGAAGGTATGGAGGGCAGAACCATTCCGACATACTATATATAGTCAAATATTCCTGAAACAACTAGGAAATAACAACAGAAAAGCGTAATTAAATAGGGAAATATTTTTAAATATAGTATGTTAAGATTTCTTTGAGGGACTGGCAGGTGGCTTGGTGGTTAAGGGCGCTGACTGACCACGGTTCAAGTTCAGAACTGGCAGCTTTCTTCCTCACTTTCTCTCTCTCTTTCTGTCCTTCTCTGGTCAAATATACATAAATATAAAGTTAAATAAAATAATTCTTTTAAAGAAAGATTTCTTTGAAATGAAGTGCAGAAAAGATAGTTGAAAAAGGAATAGGGTGTTCTGAGAAAACCTAATATAGAATGATAAAATCAGGAAATATCTTGGTTAAAATATTGAGGCTCAAATTAAAGAGAAAAAGAAAGAACTCTTCAAGTTCAGAAACAAATGAGAAGGGGAAATTAAGCTAACCTCAGATATCTCAACAGCAAGAAAAATACTGGAAAATAGTGTTCTAAGGGAAACAAAACATGGCCCAAGAACAGGAAACAGTCAAGGTCTTCAAGTTTAAAGGGTAAGGACAAGTTTAAAAAGCATGTCAAACACAGGAATATACTACCAAAGGTCTATTTTTAAAAGTCCTTGAATGGTACAAATCCATCTAGCTAAGGATAAATCAAGACAAAGAACTCAGAAATGAAGAAGCAATGACACAAGAGTTACGATAAGCTTAGACTCCAATTACACACAGAACTGAGTCTAAATAAGTGTAGTAATTATAAATACAGAACAGAATCTAAATGTTAAAAATTTTGATAATAAAATGATAACAATAGATTGAACTACTCTGAAAGTAGGGAGAGAGGAGAAAGAATGAAACCACTAATATTCTTTTTCGACACATATTAATGTATATGTCTTTAAATTAAAACACAAAATTAAATACAATGAATTTAAAAATGTTTTCTCAATGCCTTTTTATAATCTTAGAAAAATATTTTAAGAAAAAAAATACCACTGAAAGTGACAAAATACTTAAGCAATTCCTTCCACTTCTTTTATTTCTCTTCTGTGAAATTAATATTCATATTTTAAATGTAGCACTATAGGATACTTCCATTTTTAGAAAATTGTTTGCAAATGTGCTTATCTACCTACATTTGTAAAAATCAGAATGTATATATAAAGATATTTCTGGAACAACAATCACATAATTTTCACTATAATTTTTTGTAGGTGAATTTTGGATAAGATTTTTATGCTCTTTGCTATATTGTTTGAATTATTTATCATGAGCACATAATTTTTTAGAAACAGTTACATTATTCTTAAAAACAGAAGGGCAAGAAGGAAAGAGAGGCTAGGAGGGGGTCTCCAAAAAGTTCATTATGAGAGAACTATGCAAGGATTTAAAAAAATTTTTTTCAAAGAATTATTTTTTATTTAACTTTATTTACCTATTAATTTATTTTCTAGTTTGACCAGAGAGGGACAGAGCAAACAAGAAAGAGTGGGAAAGTGAGAAAGCAAGCCGTAAGGTTCAGGACTCAAACTTCGGTGGACCATGTGGGAGTCCAATGACCTTAGCCACCATGCCTCCTGCCAGCCCTCAAAAAAGTTTAAACCAAAATAAACCTGTACTTTATTTCTAGCATTCTATGAACTTTTGAAGTCCCCCTCATATTAGAAATAGAAGTGAGGGCCAGCAAGTGGTGTGGTGGTTAAGATGCTCGACTCCCACCTGGCCCACAGTTTTCAAGTCCCAGACCTGAGGGCTTTCCCCTTCTCTTTCTCTCTGGTCAAATTTAAAAAATAATAATAATAACAAATAAAATTAAATTAAAAATAAATAATTCTTTAAGAAAAAAAGAAACAGAAATAAAATGAGATATTTTCAAAGTTGTTTCCAGTACCAAAATTACAAGAACTTGCTAACAATTATAAAAGAATGGAGGGGTGGGGACGGCATGACTTAAATAAGAAGGAGCGCTTAGTCCAAAAAATGTCAATCAATTATTTTATTTGAAACATTTGCATTTATTATAAACATAGTAAGTTTACCTTTTGCTAGTAAAAATGTGATCCAAGAAATTTTTAGTACCAACACAGGATTTATTTCAGTAGATATCCTAGTAAATAAATAGAAAACAGAAAAATAACTACAGAACGTTTTCTAACCATATCTTTTGGGTGTCTTTGCTTGTTTAAATTATAAAACTGGGGTAAATGCACATAGAATATAATCTATTTTAAATGCACAGTATACACATGAACTTAATTTGCCACAATTCACTTAGTGTTTTTATCGAGATGTTGTATTTAACCACGTATACATTTTGTAAAGACATCTCAATTCTAATCTAAAAATATATAAAGGGCATAGTACTATAATGTACTCTGTTTCAAATGACCTTGATACTTTTTTGTTCTTTATAGTTTTCTAATTTAAATCAACATTGTAAACAGAAAAGTAATGATCTGGGTGATTCTAGTTTGCCAATTTAACACTTTGCCTTGGCAAGCTTTCCACATTCACTTGTTGGATAACAGATACATATTAATTAATAAACAATTTCCCTTTCTATCAATCATCTTCAATAATACTACTTGAAGGGGACAAAACTCTCTTATGTACAATTGATTCATTTTCTCATGCCAGTCTAGGACTATCCCACACCATCCTTGCTCCTCAGACCAGACCTGGTTCATCCTCCCATCCCTCACACCCCTACCTGACACACACACATCAGGTGTTCTTCTGGAGCTCTACATGAGTATATTTTACAGCATACATTACACATTTTTAAAATAATGTGGAAATTTTAATATAGGCCTTTGTATTCATTCTTATACAAAAATCATGTTCCAAGTCTTAGTTAATGAAAAGTCTATAATTAACTGTATATAGATTTGGTTGATGAATTTGCATTTTTCCCAGAGTTTGTGATACGATGAATCAAATCCATTTCTACCTTATTAGTTCTCCCTTGTCGTACAAGGCATATTTTTACACCATTTTCTTTGTGAGAAGATAGATGATTTAGATAGGACTTAACTTTAAAGAAACATACTAAAAGCAATCAAATCAATGCCCATGTTATCAACATGTCTGATTTCCAGAAAAATCTCTTTATTTTTAAATTGTCAGAAACAGACAACAAGAGGGAAAGGGAATAAGCACCTCTTACTGAGGTATTGTCATACCACAATCCCTTCTCCTCTACTTCTCCATCCTGTTGGGGTTTTAGACATGCATGCACATGGGCTGGGTATGTTTTCTCAAGTCACTGGGGTAACGATTCAAACTACACTCAGCCATGTGAGATCTGACTCCCTTAAACACTAGGCCATGGGGCCAGCCCCAGAAAATATTTTTTTAAAAAGTGGAAAATGACGTTCTGAACTACTTACGAACTGCTGGGCTGTGTCAAATATATAAGTTCACATGTCCTGAAAAAGAAAAAAATTATATTAACATTATAGCTTTCAAAAAGATACATTTTAATTTTTTTATGATTTAGAAATCATAGTAACTTAATCATGTTTTATTCATCTTTTTTTTTAAAGTACATATACATTTCAAGAACAAAAATGGGCCCAGCCACACTGGCACACGCTAAGAAGCAGCCACTCTGCAGACTGAGGCCACATGGAAGGAACAGTTTCAATTCCTGGCCAATCTGAAGGCCAGATACAATGGTAGGTGTCTGCAGTACCAGCTGAGGCTGGAAGGTGACAGTGTGAGACCCTGTCTCTGAAAAAAGAAAAAGAAAGTATAGCATTATGAAACAAAGTTGAAGTTGATTTTTCCAATTACAACATCTTATATCACTGGAATATCTAAGTACAAGTTTATTTGTAACTCAGAATACATTTATACTTGAATCTTTTTTTTTTTTTGAGATTTTTTTTTTTTGAATCTTCTCTTTTTTTTTGAGAGAGGTTTTTTGTTTGTTTGTTTGTTTTCTATAGGGTGCGTGTGTTCACCAAAAGGACAGAGACAGAGAGACAGAAAGCAAGAAATCACTCCCCAGGGGGTACGGCTACACCACAATCCCTTCTCCTCCATTCTCCTCTCAGGATCTTGGGCATACATGCACACATGTACACATGCCCGGCATGAGTTTAAGCCACCGGGTCCAAGACTTGAACTGCAGGTGACTACATGGGAGTCCAGCGACATAGCCGTTATGCCAACTGGTGGTCCCAATACTTGAATCTTATTCTAATAGATCTGGTTAAAGCCCAGATCAGATCAGAAAAGTGTATTTTACTAACAGTAATATCTATTTATATTGGTCTTTCCTGAAATAAACAGACTTAGGTATCACAGTTAATCTTCCCAATTTTTCTTCAGATAAAGGTACAAATAAGAAAAAGAAAAAAGGAAAAAAAAAAAAAACAGCTGATCTACCAAGAGACAAATATACTCTAAATTCTCTCACATGACTAGTCGATAAAAATTCTAAATCCATTTTACAAAGTCTTGAGTGATCTTTTAAGGTCAAATCTATGTTACTCCTCAGTTTAAAATCATTCAATGGCTTTCTACCCCCTGCAAGGCAAAGTTCAAGCTCACTATCAATCTGATCCCTTCTGGCCTTTCTGTCATTAGCAATATCAAAATATATCCTGCTACTGTTTTGGCTTTGTACATATGCTAATCCTGTCTAGGATGCTCAGTCCCAGTTCCCATTCATTTAGCTTGGCCAATTTTGACTTATCCTTTCAACACTATTCAGACATTGCCATCTTTTTCTTTTTTTCTTTAAGAATTATTTATTTATTTTTATTATTATTGTTAAATTTGCTATAGGGTATGCACACTCACCAGGGAGAAACGAAAGAGATTGAAAGACAGAATGAGAGAGAAGGTGAGAGAGAGGGAGAGGGAGGAAAAGAGAGAAAGCAAGCTGCCAGGTCCAGGTCTTGAACCACAGTCAACCATGTGGGAATCCAGAGTCTTAATCACCATGCCACCTGCCAGTTCAACATTGCCTTCTTCTATCGATTTTTCATGATCAAAATCATCCCTATAGTTACCCTCTCACCATTAAACATATACAATGTAATACTTTCCATGCTGTAACACAATCCTTCACAGTAAAGCATCACATTCATTATTACATTTACTTTAATAAGCAATATAATGTAATATAATCTTGATAATTATGTCATAAGATTGTGTATCACCAGTTCCTAACTAACACCTCAATACTAACACTTAAGATAACACTTGATGGGGAACCAGCAGTTAGCATAATGGCTATGTCACTGGACTCCCACGTAGTCAACCGCAGTTCGCGTCCCGGACCCGGTGGCTTAAAACTCACGCCAGGCGCGTGTGCGTGCGTGCCCAAGATCTCGAGAGGAGAATGGAGGAGAAGGGATTGTGGCGTGACCATTCCCCCTGGGGGGTTGATTTCTCACTTGCTATCTCTATGTCTCTCTCTGTCTGTCCGAGCGCACGAGCCCTATAGCGAAAACCTCTCAAAAAAAAAGGTAACGCTTGATGTACTTCGTCAATTGAGTAGCAATGAAACAGTTAATAGTGTAGGTCTTTAAAGTATATTCCACAAGATTTGACAAGATTTTAACTGATGTTAAATAAACATATTTAAGTATTATGGTAAGTTTAGGAAATGCTGAACTCAACAAAGTTTAAGAGTTTGTTCTATAGGACTTTGAAAAAACCTTGGGTTGTCATTGTACATTGTGATTCATGCCCCAAAAAAATGTGCCAAAGGGCTTTCAGTGGAGAGAGAACCAATACATGTGCGCACGCGCAGGCACAAGAAAGCACTCCTCCACCCCTATTCTTCACCCCCTCCAACCCCTACTCCACCTCCCCATGGAGCACGGTCTCACCACAGTCTCTTCTCCATTTCTCCATTCTGGGATTTGGGGCACATGCACACACACATACTTGATTTGTTTTTTCAAGCTGCTGGGTCCAGGATCCAGTCACCTTAATTACCAGGCCATGGGCTGGTCCCATTGTGACTCTTTAAGGGAGAGGCATGCTATGAAATGTTTCACAAAGTGGGGGAAAAATAATTGTTTGTTTGCTTTAAAAGCTAACATTCATGGAAAACTATGTTTATGCCAGGTACTAGACTCGGCACTGTCTATACATTATCTTATTTTATATATTAAAAAAAAAACTAACAAAGTAGGTACTACTATAAACTTGATTTATGTGTTAGAAAATTAAGCACTAAAGTTACATAACTCATTTGTCCAAAATCACACAGAGCATGTTGGAGCCCAGGTAAGAATCCAAATCTGCTTGACTCAAAAGACTCCATTCTCTTCTCCCTCCAGCTGTACTAGAGTCCTCCTGTTAGGTAGGACATCACGCCAGATTACTGTTTTACAGAAAATGCTTTAGAAACTCTGGTATTGTGCATTATTTACTAATCTGGAAATATCAGAGTTTAATGAGAAAATATGGGATCTGAAATGAAGAGTCTCAACACTTCAGAATTATCCATACAAACCACACAATATTTTAAAACTTGCACTTCTCAACATGTAATAATTGTACTCGTTGTTTTGTTTGTTTGTTTTTAACATTCTTTATCATCTGAATTTTCTACCATTTAAGCAATTTTTTATAACTTTCTTCTTCCCATCCTCCTGGACTAACTTATACTCTTCAAAAAATATACACAAAATAAATATATACTTTAATAGAATTATAATATGAATCTGAACATTTGAAAAAATGAATGTTGGCTTAATACCTTTATTTATTGATCACTACTGTTTATGTAAAAGGGGGGTGGTGGGACCAGCAGATGGCGTAATGGTTACATCAATAGACTCCCACATAGTCTACTACAGTTCAAGTCTCAGACTCAGCAGATTAAAACTCACACCCGGTGCCTGTGTGTACATGCCCAAAATCCTGAGAGGAAAAAAGGAGGAGAAGGGATTGGTACGTGGCCACCCTGGGAGGGGGGTGGTGATTTCTCACTTTCTATCTCTTTGTCTCTATCTCTCCAGCAAGCGCACATACCCTATAGCAAAAATCTCTAAAAAAATTAATAAATAAAAAATTAAAAAATGAGGGGTTGGTAAACACCTTAAACGAAGTAGACTGTAAAGTCTGCAATTATCTACTAGGCTATTCTACTTTCTAATTTCTTTTTATAATTTCCCCTTAGAGAATCAGATACAATTAATCAGTAGAGTGTGAAGGGTAAAGAGGGAAAAAAAAGACATATCCAAGCAGATTCTTTATTTCAAACCAAAAAACCTGGGCGTATCCTGTTAAGACATTACAATATTATTGTATTTATGCACACACACGTGCGTTTATCATCCATGGTTCCTGGCTCCTAAGTTTTAGCCTTTTGTTCTTGGTTCCAGAAGCAACTGAGAGATAAAGGTGACGTCTGACCTTCCTCTACTCTGCTTTCACCTGCTCCTTTTTCTCCCCAAGGCTGGTCATGGAAACTAGCCCCAAAGCAGGTCTTCGAAACTCTAATCTTCTCCTGCCTTTATGACTCCTCATTCCAGAGGGGTTCTGCTACATACCGAAAAGGAATTCCGCACAGAGGGGCCAAGAATCTGAACAGACAGGCCTTGCTGTGTTTCCCCACCCAGTCTATTAGCATTTCATGCCTATTCAATGAAGTCCCCATAAAGACCCAAAAGGACTGCGTGGCCAACTTCCGGTTAACCGAACACGTGGAGGTCCTGGAGGGTAGCGCGGTCACAGACCGCATGGAAGCTCCGCGCCACGCCGATTCCACACGCGCAGCCCTACACGTCTCGTCGTCTGTATCCTTCGAAATATCCTTTATAAAAACCGGTAACTGTAAGTGTTTCTCTAAGCTCTGCGAACCTCTATAGCGGATTAATGGAACCCAATGATGGTGGGGTGGGTCATGGGCCGCCCAGTGTGTATAACGGGTAGGTCGGAGGCATAAGTTAAACAATCGGGTTTGCGACTCGATTCAGAAGGTTGGGGGGAGGCTCTTGCAGTCCTGGGGACCGAACCCTCACTTTCTTGGGATCTGATACTATCTCCAGGTAGATAGTGCGAGAACGGAACTGAAATAGAGGACACCCCACTGGTGTCTACTGTGGAACTGAATGCTTGTTTGCTAGTGGAGAAATATCCACATATTTTGGAATCCAGGAAGTGATTTCTATTGATTATTGAGTGAGAGAGTTCAGAAGAGATTAAAACAGCTTTTTTTTTTTTTTTTTTTTTAACATTCTCGGGATTACTGTATCGGGAAACAAAAATCAGAATAGCACCCCAACTCTCTTCTACCAAGCAGCCCCCAAATCCTATGTATAGAAATAACCTGATACATTTAAATTGTGATTACAGAACAGAATTTTCTTAAAATTGGCTTAGAGACGTTTTAGCTTACTTTGTTAGAGGTAGCATACCCTTAGAAACTGAAATTTCTCATATGAAATCTTGGTAAATATTTTGGTAAACTTTTGTCCAATCATTTCTTTTTAAAATTTTTTTCTTTTCTTTTTTTACAATTGAAGTATGAATATATATATATATATATATATATATTATATATGAAACTAGAAATGGAAAATATTGACAACATGCATGGTTAAGCCAATTATTTCATTTTACGAATTAGTATTCTGTTATTTTTTCTTTATGTGCAGTTATAATTACTGTATATCATGCTTTGTTTACTTAATGTTAAAAGTACTTTTCTCCCACTATTATTCCTTATCAACCTTTATATTTTTAATACTTTATTTACTGTATAACTTTAGTTATGAATATGTAAGTTTCCAGTTTTTAAGGGGTTGAAATATTATTCTGACAAAAATCTCTAAAGTTTTTCTGTATTTAGGATATTCTTTAGGATAAGATCCAAGATAGGAATTAAAAGGTTATATACAAGTTTAAAGAACAGAAAATAATTTAGAAAGTCACTATTAGGTACCTTTTTTTTAAAGGCAAAAAAAAATTGTATTTTCAGTATGATTTACTCAGTGTAAAACAGTACTAATGGGAAGAAACATTCTAAAATATAAAAAATGATTACAGGATTGTAAGTTTAATTCCTAATTTTCATTTATATTTGTGTGTTTTCTAGTATTCTATAATTCTCATTTCTTACACGAATTAGGTGATTTCTTTAATAATAAAAAATTTCCTATTTATGGTGCAAAAAGCTTCTGCTCTCTTCAAGAAAGGGCAAAATAAATTAAAAAAAAAATAATAATGATGGCCAAAGCTACAATATTGCAACTAAAACCCAGGAACAAGTAAAGATACTCCTTCAAAAGCTCTGGGCAAGCTTTCATTTTTTTTTCCACTTTTCCCATCTTTGATCCCAACTGTAAAGTTCATGGCATACCAACCAAAAAGAAAGAAAAGAAAAAAAAAAAAGAAAGAAAGAGGTATCCTGAGACCATGCCTCTTTCGATCTCTATCGCCTTCCTCATTCTCCCTAAGATATCTAAGAACATGCTCTTTTTCTGCTCACCTTTTATACAACTTAGTTAAAACATTAACTTTCATATTTGCTTATGCAAAGCAAATGTAATATCAGGCATATGACATTAAGGGCTATGCTGCTTGGAGTGGAGACCTACTTTGGATGAAAAGTATATTAAAAACTTAAGTATGCATTACTCCCAGTAGAACATTAGTGGTAAAAAGTCTTCTAAGCCTCCATTGGGAGTACAAATCATTACTAGGTAATACAGGTCACAAACACGTTCAATCGCTAGTGTGCTTTCTCTTTCTAAACTAAATAATACCATAAGGAAGAAGTTTAAATTTAGGTCACTATTCTACTCAGAAGTCTTCTATCAGAGAAGGCTAAAATGGGAACTAAAAGTCTGTGAAAAGAAATAAGACATATAAAAGAATAGAGAATAGTTCACTTTAGAGGAAGCGTTATGCATTATGACTGGATAACTAAGAAAACAGAACAAGCCTAGGGCATTATATTTAATAACATCACTAAATATCTAGTAGTTCCCAGATGGATTCTAACTATGAACAGTGACGTGAAAAAATAATAAAAAGTTTACCTTTCTAGCTTGCTGTAGAGTGCACATAATACATTATACTTCTTCAACAATCTTGACATAGCATTATCAACTTTGGTACTCGTATCAATTTCTTTTAGTAAGTCAAAGAATTTATAGACACTACAAAGGAAAGAGAGGAAAAGATGAGTCAGTAAATTTCAAAATTTATTTCATTTTCAAAGCATAGACATTTCTTCTTATTTAGAATTATTTTATTTAACTTTATCCATTTATTTATTTATTTATTTTTGCTTTTTTGGTTTTTTTTTTTTTTTTTTGAGAGGGTTTTTTTTCACTATAGGGCGCGTGCGCTCGCCAGACAGACAGAGAGAGACATAGAGACAGAAAGCGAGAAATCACCCCCCAGGGGGGATGGTCACGCCGCAATCCCTTCTCCTCCATTCTCCTCTC
>NW_006159475.1:715824-748291 GCF_000334495.1 Tupaia belangeri chinensis | reverse complement strand
GGTCCGGGACCCGAACCGCGGTCGACTACGTGGGAGTCCAGCGACATAGCCATTACGCTAACTGCTGGTTCCCTATTTTTGCTTTTTAATTTGACCACAGAGGGATAGAGTGAGACAGAGAGAGAGAGAGTGAGAAAGCAAGCTGTCAGGTCCAGGACCCAAACCGTGGTTGGTCATGTGGGAGTCCAGCGCCCTCAACCACCATGCCACCTGCTGGCCCCAAGCAAAGACATTTCAACTCAAAAGATTATTAGCTCTATACCAAATCAATATTATAGCCCTTTTCAATGAATTACTTTTAGCATTTTCCTAAAATTTGAAGAGGAAAAAAAAACCTTCAACTTATATCCCTTTATTTATATCTCTATACTTATAGTTATTTATGGTTAAGAATATTTTTAAAAGGATCATGAGGGAACACAGACATGTACGTTTATTTCTATAGCTACCTATCTATTTTTGCCAGAGGGTATGTGTACCTACATGACAGAGGTGGTTAAGGGTGCTGGATGCCCACATGACCCAATCATGATTTGAGCCCTGGACCTGGTGGCTTGCTTTCTCACTTTCCCTCTCTCTCACTTGCTCACTTGCTTGTTCTGTCCCTTTCTGATCAAATATAAATAAATAAATAAATAAATTTTTTTAAATTTTAAGTTATTTATAAATATAATGACTCTAAGTCATTCTTTAGTGTTTTCTATAGAAATTAACCTACTTAAAGGTGCTGAACTCCCACATGGCCAACCATGGTTCAAGTCCTGGACCTGGTGGTTTGCTTTCTCATTTTCCCTTGCTCTCTTTGTGTCTCTCTAGTGAATTAAAATAATAATAAAATGAATAATAAAATTAAATAAAATTTTAAGACATTAACCTATTTGAAACATCAATGCAGTAGTCCCCACTTATCCATGGTTTTGCTTTCTCTAGTTTATTATCTGTGGTCAACTGCAGTCCAAAAATATTCACTGGAAAATTGCAGAAATAAACCATTCATTATTCTTAAATTGCCCCCCATTATGAGTAGCATGATGAAATCTCATGCCACCCTGCTCATTCGGAACCAAGATGTGAATCATCCTTTTGTCTAGTATCTTTACCATATACTGGGTTGTTGGAAAGGTTGTGACATATTTTTCTATGTTTTCCTATTCAAAAACACATCGTGACTTTTCCATGACCCAGTATATATGCTACCCACCCATTAGTCACCTGGTAGCTGTCTTGGTTATCAGATAAAAAAAATATATAAAACACGTCTATCAAATTGAGTACTAGTTGTGGTTTCAGGTATCCACTGGGGATCTTAGAACCTATCCCCCATGGATGAGGAGGGACTATCATACATTCACTTTCCAATAGGGCACCAGAGACAGCAATCATCAGCTACATCTCACAAACGTTTCTAATCAAGCTTGTGTAAGAAATTATACCAAAGCAGCCAAACGAACCAAAGCGTAGTCCCCAGACCCATTCCTAGGTTGTCTAGCAACCAATGAATTATAGTCTTCATTCCAGAAAATGGGCTGGACCAGTCATACACTTATCTCAAGAACTGTACAAGCTGAAGCTTCAGCTAATCAGCAGAGGGCATAGAACAACAACAAAACGTTTATTAAAAATTCCTATTATGAAGAGATTGGGCAGCCAACCTCTTCACTAAAACTTTGTGGAAAAGCAAATAAGGAAGGGATAAAAATTACACAGAAGACCAGACTAGTGATTAGAAAAGAGAGTCCAGCAAATGGTTGGAGTGCTGGACTCCCATATGTCCGACTGCAGTCGGAGTCCTGGACCTGGTGGCTTGCTTTCTCACTTTTCCCTCTCCCTCTGGTCAAATTAAAATAATAGTGGATAAGGTTAAATAAATAATTATTTTTTTAAAAGAAAATAGAATAAATACACAAACATATTCTGAGAAAAAGAAATCAACCTTAGAATAGCACTTATTAAAGATTTCATTCTCAGTTCCAGTGTTTATGAGGTGTATGACAATTCTTGTCCTTGTAGTACCATGAAAAACTGAATTGTTCCAACAAGGCCTCTTTGTCTAGGCTTGTAACTTAATGGAGGGAGGGAAGAAAGGAAGGAAGGGAGCGAAGACGGGTGGCCCTGTGGTGGTACATTGACTTTATGAACTATTTATAATAATTATATTATTTTAGATTTTTATAAATAAATAATTATTCTATTTAACTTTATTTACTTATTTATTTATTTTAATTTGACCAGAGAGGGACAGAGCAAGAGAGTGAGAGAGCACACAGGAGAAAGGGACAGTGTGAAAGCAAGTGGCCAGGTCCGAGATTTGAACCATGGTCGGCCATGTGGGAATCCAGCGCCCTTACCCACCACGTCACTTGCAAGCCCCCTATTTTGGATATTTATAAATATACAAGGTCTTTGTTTCCCCATTGTATTTAGAGACAGTAAGAAAAAGCACTATAATGAAGCCGACAGTTATCATGGTGCTTAGGGTTGCTGGGCTCCCACATGGCTGACTGCGGTTGAGCCCTAGATGTGGCAGCTTGCTTTCTCACTTTCCTTCTCTCTTGTCTCTCTCTGGTCAGCTTCAAAAATAAATAAATAAATATAATGACAGTGAGGGACCAGCATTTCGTGTAATGGCTATGTCTCTGGGCTCCCATGAAGTCGACCACGTTTGAGCTCTGGACTTGGTGGCTTAAACTCATGCCAGGTGCATGTGCGTGCATGCGTGCCCAAGATCCCAAGAGAAGAATTGGAGGAGAAGGGATTGCGGCGTGGCCATCCCATCTTGGGTGTGATTTCTCGCTTTCTGTCTCTGTCTTTCTGGTGAGCACATGTGCCCTATAGCAAAAGACTCTCAAAAAAAAAAATGACAGTGAATAAAATTTTTAAAAATTATTCTTTATATAAAAAGATAAAGCACTATAAAAAAGGCAGCAATTTAATCTATTACATTCTAGATGGCTTTATTATAGAAGAAATATAAGGAGTCTTCAGAAAGTTCATGGAAAAATGGATTTAGAGTGTGAATTTATCATAGCGCAAGAAATTCTTGAAATCCATACATAGTTTTTCAAAATGGACTTATTTTCCCCTATGACCTTTCTGAAAACCCTTTATATGTAACTGCTGATTTGTTAAAATTGTTTATGTTGTATTTTGTAAATATGCTGCAAAGGAAATGATTGGAAGTCCTAGAAGGTATCTTGAGATAAAGTTTACGAGTTACTGGAAACAAATTGGTAAGCTTTTCTTAAAAGGCTTATACATGGAATCAGCAGGTGGAGTTGGTTAATGCACTGGACTCTCATATCACTAACGACAGTTCAAGTCCCAAAACTGGCAGCTTGCTTTTTCACCCTTCTCTCTGTCTCTCTCTGGTCAAATTTAATAATAATAATAATAATAAAATTAAATGAAATAATTCTTTTTTAAAAAGGCTTATATGCTCAACCATAAATATTAGTGCATAACAAAATAATTCTTGGATCAAATGTTGTTGCTACTCAACTGAATGTATAGTCTGAAAGATGCACACAATACCTACTATAGTAAACAATCTTATATGTAATAAATCTTATATAAAGTCCTGTAAGACAAACTCATATTCATATTATTTTCATAAGGATTTTAATATATAATACACTACATTATAATCTTTCTGTCCACTTTATCAGTAGCTATATAATTAAGGAAGTTTACAAATGAATAATGAGACGATGAAAAATTTCCCAGGACACAAATTGCTATATTTTTCAGAAAATCTGGCATAAATGTAATTTCATTAAGGTCATCATAACAGAATGACAGTTCACTTTTTTCAAGTCTTTACGTTTTAGTTAATTTTAGCATTTCTGACATATTCCCCTAAAGTCTATTAAGAGGAAACCCCAGAAGCAGTCTTCTTTAATAACAGAGGCCTATATTTATATAAGAAATTTTACCTGGTTTCTGTGTTTTTCAGTAACTCAGTAAAAGTGAATGGCATCTCATCTAGGTCAACTGCTGCAATAAAGATACAGATTCCCCACAATTGCTTTTTCTTTTGAATATAACCTTCCTAAGGACAAAAAAAGAAAGTTCAAATATTACATTAAGTCATTCACACACCGAATACTGTGTTAAAACTGTATTATATGTGG
Source organism: Tupaia belangeri chinensis (assembly GCF_000334495.1). Taxonomy (NCBI): domain Eukaryota; kingdom Metazoa; phylum Chordata; class Mammalia; order Scandentia; family Tupaiidae; genus Tupaia; species Tupaia belangeri. Next base: position 744,161 of record NW_006159475.1, on the reverse strand, counting down.
TATTTTTTCTTACTTAGTATAACAAAATAAATTGTCTTTAAATCCATATACCTAAAAACATTTCATTCCACACTAAACAAACACTCAAGTTTTAAATTATAAGACAAAAACGAAGTACTAGAAAGATCAAAAAGTTAAATTACAACTTACTGTAGAAATTTTAGGAATGAGTTCTTTGAAAGTTTCTTTTTTTTTTTTGGAGAGGTTTTTGCCATAAGGCGCATGCACTCACCAGAGAGACAGAGAGATAGAAAGCGAGAAATCACCCCCCGGAGGGATGGCCACGCCGCAATCCCTTCTCCTCCATTCTCCTCTTGGGATCGTGGGCACACACGTACACGCGCCTGGCGTGAGTTATTTTTTTAAGCCACTGGGTCCAGGACTCGAACTGCGGTCGACTACATGGGAGTCCAGCGACATAGCCATTACGCTAACTGCTAGTCCCTAAAAGTTTCATTTTTCAATAAACCAATGTCATCAAGTTAAAAGATTTTACGATTTATACATATAACTTTTTTTAAAAAAACACATCCACTTTCTTTTTCTTTTTTTTGGAGAGGTTTTTGCTATATGGCGTGTGCGCTCGCCAGAAAGAGAGAGACAGACAGGAAGTGAGAAATCAAACCCAAGGGGGAATGGTCACGCTGCAATCCCTTCTCCATTCTCCTCTTGGGATCTTGGGCATGCACACACACGCACCCGGCATGAATTTAAGCCACCGGGTTTACCGCAGTCAACTATATGGGAGTCCAGTGACATAGCCATTATACCAACTGCTGGTCCCGACACACCCACTTTCTTAATTATCCTTCCTTACCTTTAATTAATTCATTCTTTGATCAGTTTTATTCATCCAAATGTTTTAAACCTGTGTAATTCATGTCACAGTTCCTTAATTACCTTCTTTGTAAAACAGGAATAATAATGCATACCTCATTTAGTAAGAATTAACTGAGATTTTGTTTATGAAGCCCTTAGCACAGTGTGTGGTATGCAATGAAGGCTATCATTTTCAGTAGAATACCTTTCCATTAACATTAGAATGATTCTTTTTTTCCCCTTTAACTATATATATATCAGTCTAATATATAAATTTTATAGGTAAAATATAGATTATAGATTAAGTATCCATCATCTGAAATGCTGGGGATTGGATATGTTTCAGATTTTTTTCATATTTTTGGAATGCTACACATACATAATGAAATATATCTTGGGGATGGGGATCTAAGTCTAAATGTGAAATTCTCTTATGTTTAAAATACACCTTTTATGGGACCAGCAGGCTGCTTGGTGGTTAAGGCACTGGATATTCCCACATGGCCTACCACAGTTCCAGTCCTGACCTGTGGCTTGCTTTCTCACCTTTTCTCTCTCTCTGTGTATGTGTGTGTGTGTTTGTGTGTCTGGTCATTAAAAAAAAAAAAAAAAAAAAAAAAACAAACAATTATTTAAAAAAATTTAAAATACACCTTATACGGTACCAGCAGATGGTGTGATGGTTACATCACTGGACTCCCACATAGTCAACCAAGGTTCAAGTCCCAGACCCAGTTGGCTTAAACCTCACACGAGGCACATGTTGAGTGCGTGCCCAAGATCATGAGAGAATGGAGGAGAAGGGATTGTGGTATGGCCATCCCCCCTGGGGGTGATTTCTCATTTTCTGTCTCTCTTTCTCTGTCTCCCACAAATATACCTGCCATATAGCAAAAATCTCTCAAAAAAACCCCAAAAAACAAAAACAAAACACCTTATACACATTAGCCAGAAGATAAATTTATACAATGTTTTTTTGTGTTGCACTGTTATGATTACAACCCATCAGATGAGGTCTGGCTGGAATTTTCCACCAGCAGTATTATATCAATGCTCAAAAGATTGAGATTTTGGACCATTTGGGATTTTTTGGATTAGGGATGCTCAGCCGGTATATTAAACTGAAAACAAAAGAACTGACAAATTTTCTAATGTTCTATAAAACTGTTGAAACTACTACTAGGTCTTATTAAACTAAGTCATGATGCATCAACCCAATATTTGCTTACAGTTAACTAGAAATTAAAATAGAGCTTAAAAAGAAAAGTGTGAGACCAGTAGGTTGCATGGTGGTTAGAGTACTGGACTCTCACATGGTTGACTGCAGTTCTAGCCTTGACCTGGAGGCTTGGAAATCACACCAGTCACATTTGCATGTGTGCCCAAACTTCCGAGAGGAGAATGGAAAAGGGATTGTAGCGTGGCCATCATCCCTACGGGGTGATTTCTCCGTTTCTCTCTCTCTGGCAAACACATGCTCCCATGGTAAAAACCCTAAAAAATATTTAAAAATTCAAAAAATAATGATGGGAAAGCAAAAAAGGTTATCAAAATGTTCATGATTATCTGTAGGCAGCAGTACTATCAGTGGTTTTAATTTTCTCCATTAAATTATCTAAATTGTAAAATAGGAGAGTTAAGTCAAAATATTGCTAAGCTTACACAAAACTAGAGACAAAATTTAAGAATACTATTGAGAAAAAATTTTTTAAATATCAAAACCTTAGTTATAGTTTAAACCAAAATCTACAAACACTTGAAGAGACTACTTATTTTGCTATCATTTATTAATAGTTGAGTTATTTGAACAGCTCTAATGATAATGTCTAATTAGTTTTGCTATCGTTTATTAATAGTTATTTGAACAGCTCTAATGATAACTTCTAATTAGTTATACTAGTTAACCTTATACTTTTTTGCAATGCACTTCCATAGTAAAGAACGTCATCAAGTGGTGACATAAATCACCCTTACACAGGAAACTGGGCATCAAAAAATTACTATCACTGGGACCAGCAGTTAGTGTAATAGCTATGTTGCTGGACTCCCATGTAGTTGACCGCGGTTCAAGTCCTGGACCCGGTGGCTTAAAACTCACGCTGGGCGCATGTGCGTGCATGCCTAAGATCCCAAGAGGAGAATGGAGGAGAAGGGATTGTGGCCATCCCCCCGGGGGGTGATTTCTCACTTTCTGTCTCTCTGTTTCTCTCTATTTGGCGAGCACACCTCCCTATAGCAAAAACCTCTCCAAAAAAAAAAAAAAATTACTATCACTTATAACTTAACATGAATTTAAATTTTAATTTTAAAAATTAATAATATTAGGGACCAGCAGTTAGCATAATGGCTATGTCGCTGGACTGCCACGTAGTCGACCGCGGTTCACGTCCCAGACCTGGTAGCTTAAAACTCACACCGGGCGCGTGTGTGTGCGTGCCCAAGATCCCGAGAGAATGGAGAAGAAGGGATTGCGGCGTGGCCATCCCCCCTGGGGGGTGATTTCTCGCTTTCTGTCTGTCTCTGTCTGGCGAGCGCACGTGCCCTATAGCAAAAACTTCTCAAAAAAAAATTTAATAATATTCTCTCTAGCCAGCATTTTTTTCAAAGATGAAAATAAGTCATAGGCCAGCCCTGTTGTGCAGCAATTAAGCCCTGGGCATGGGGAACCCATAAGGCTAACGACAGTGAAGAACATGCCAGATGTGACCCTGACACAATGGAGAGAGAGAGGTAAAAAGGATTGAGGGGTGAAGTGCTTGTACACACTCTTTTTTTCTGGCAAGTGCATGCACTCTCTGCAAATAAAAAAATAAAATAAGTCATAGAAATGTATTCTCTACCTCAGGGTCAAAAGGACACATCCTTATGCTTAATTAATGAAACTGTAGCTGATTCATTAGCAGTAAGGTAATATTAAATGTATTACGGGAAGGTATTATAGGAAAATAGGGGAAAGAACTCCCTTTTATCCTCTCCTGGATTTCCTCCTCACCCAGGTTACCTATATGAACAGAAGGAACAGCATGCTCAGCCCCCCACCCCCCACACTGGTGTACTATTAGCTGACAGCAGTCTAGTACCAGTGACCTCTGTTCCTGTGCACAGAAGTAAAGAGTGACGCAGCCAAGAAGAGAAATGCCAGAGCCAACCCCGCTGGTAAAAGCACATTCTGATACAACATAACAGGAGTGAACAGCAGCTCAGTCAGCTACCCAGTTACACAGTGCCTTTGTGGGGAGATGGCTGATTTTATTCCCAGGAAAACAAGTTCAGGTTTATCCGGCCCTCTGCTGAAGAGCTTGTGGGACTCCCTCCCTTAAGAACTATCCAACACAGTGCATGGAATTTCTCACCTCTAAAGTGAACTGCAAGTTGCTTGGCTCGCTTGTTTGTCCCCAAGTCAACTAGTCTAAAGTATCTTGAAGGCAAAAAAATAAATTGTATCTAATTCATTCTATACCCCCACGAACCTAGTAGTGTCCAACACTAACTTGGTATTGTTTTTTTGTTTGTTTGTTTTTGTTTTGTTTTTTAAAAGATAGAGGCAATAGTTTTACCGTAAAGGAAGACCATGGCTTTTCTTCTTAGTATGCTCAGGGAAACAGCAGCAGCTGAATCATGACACAAAATGTAAGGTAAGGCTGGCTTTGGGCTCTACTATGGTTTCTTCAGATTCCATTCACATGTGATTATCAAACTATCCTTAGCAAAGATGATTTACACAGAGAAATGGCATTATAGACCTCATTTTCTAAACAGGTAAGTACATAACTCACCTGGAACTTAGTTTTTAGTCAAACTCACTGCTTAGTTTATTGAATCCAAAGCACAAAGATGATCCATCCACCCAAGAGGTAACTATCAATATATAGGAAAGAAAACTCCCACTGTACCCATGACCACTAATTGGGTTTTCTGTAAAACAGCTATAAAATTGATGTCTACACACTATTAGAAACAAGGTTAAAAAATAATGAAGACAGAGGTTATTTCTACAACTCAGAATCAAGTATTTGGGAAAAAAAAATCTTCCAAAGCTTTCATATCTATTCTAACACATATCACATATTCTGCTTCAAAACAAGAAAATGTGATGAATGAATGAGTTGATACTATTTTTTTTTCAGCTTTGTTGGGTATAATTTAAAATGTTAAGGTTTCTATTTAAAGTATACCATGTGATAGTTTTGCTCTGTTTTGTTTTTTAATTGTCAGAGAGCACAGGCACTTGCCAGAGACAGAGAAACAGAGCAGTTGAGGAATCGGGGCATAGGGTGACCCTGGAGGGGAGAGAAAACACCCCATCACGGTGTGGTCATGCCCTTCTCCATCTCTCCTATCTTGTCTGGATTTAGGGCACACATACACATCCAGCATGTTTTTTAAGTCACCAGAGCCAGAGTTTGAACTGTGGCAGGGCCAGCCTGTGGCTTGGTGGTTAAGACTCCTGGGTCCCACATAGCAGACCACACAGTTTGAGTCACAGACCCAGCAGCTTGAGAAACATGTTGGGTGTGTATGTACATGCCCAAAATCCTGAAAGGAGGGGGAAACGGAAAAGCAATTGTGGAGTGACAATGCCCCATGGGGAATGCTTTCTCACTTTCCATCTCTCCTGTACCCTCTGACAAACAGAAAGAAAAAAGAAAAATCCTATTGCCATTGGAATTTTGATAGAGATTGAACTGGATCTCTGTATCAATTGGATAGATCACTTTGGGACATGTTGACAATATAAATTCTAATCCAGGGTGGTGTAGTGGTTAAGGCGCTGTACTCCTACATGGCTGACTGTGGGTCGAATCTCAGACCTGGCAGTTTGCTCTCTATCTCTCTTTCTCTCTGGTGAGCGCATATCCCCAATAGCAAATCTTAAAATAACAGTAATGATAATAAATAAAATTAAATAATTATTTTTTTTAAAAAAGTCTTTCAAATTGTGAATAGATATATATTTATGTTTGTGTCTTCAATTTCTTCCATCAGTGTTTTTTAGTTTTCAGTGTACAAGTCTTTCACCTCCTTGGTTAAATTTATTGCAATTTTTTTTTTCCTTTTTAATGCTATTGTAAATGAGACTTTTCTGAATTTTTCTGATAATTTGTTGTTAGTGTATAGAAACGCAATTGCTTTTAGTGTGATGATTTTGTGTCCTACAATTTTAATGAACTTAGGTGTGTCTGTAAAAGGTTAATGGAAATGTTTATGATTAAAAATTATGCATAAATTTCATAATTTTTTGCATCAAAATAAACTCAGACTTTAATTCCATTTTTCATTAACTTTATGAGGTCCCTTCATAGTTCTAACAATTTTTTGGTAAGGTCTTTAGGGTTTTCCACATATAGGATCATGTCATCTACAAGCAGAGACAAATTTTTTCCTTTTCTTATTTGGATGCCTTTTATTTCTTTTTCTTGCTTAACTGATCTGTCTAGGACTTTCAGTACTTTGTTGAATGGGTATGATAAGAGTAAGCATCCTTGTCTTATTCCTGACCTTAGAGGAAAAACTTTTAAGATTTTCACTCCCAACAATTATCTGTAGGCTTATCATACATGGCCTTTAGCCTGTTCCTTCTATGCCTAATTTGTTAGAAGGTTTTATTGTGAACGGATGTTAAATTTTGTCAAACGCTTTCTCTATTGAGATGAATATCTTATTTTTTGTATATACATATAGGTGTATGTATATATGTATATATATATATGTTGAACCATAATACGTAGTATTATGTAGAGAGCAATTCAATTTCATCAGGGTGTGTGATTTGTTTGTTTTTCTTTTTGTTTTTGCCATAGGGTACATGTAATGAGTAATCACTCACCAGGGAGGGTGGCCACACCACAATCTCTTTTCCTCCATTCTCCTCTTCTCTCTGGAAGTTTGGCATGCTTACACATGTACCAAGCATGACTCTCAAGCCACTGGGTTTGGACTTGAGTCACTAAGCTGGCCATGTGGGATCCACCACCTTAACCTCTGTGCCACCTGCTGGCCCCATGCACTTAATATGAAATTGCTAGTATTCTGTTGAGGGTTTTTGTGTCTGTTCATTAAGGATATTCACCTATAATTTTATTTTCTTGTAGTGTCCTTGTCTGGTTTTTGGTGTGAGTATAATACTGATCTTGTACAATTAGTGGGAAGTGTTTCCTTCTCTTCCAATTTTTGGAAGAGATTGAAAAGAACTGGTATTTTTTTCTTTCTTAAATGTTTGAGAAAATTCACCAGTGAAGCTACCAGATCCTGGGGCTTTTTTTTTTGTTGGGAAATTTACTGATTACTCATTCAGTGCCCGGACTCTGTATTGATCTGTTCGGATTTTCTATCTCTTCATGATTTAATCTTGATAGGCTGTTGTTACTAGAAATGTATGTGTTTCCTCTAGGTTATCCAATTGTTCATGTATAACTGTCTATAGTAGTCTCTCTTTTTTTCCTTCATTTAATAAAGTTTTTATTTTTTTCAAATGTACAACTGGTTGTGCCTGTTCATGCATCTTCACCAGCAGCTGGGGCATCTCTACCCTTGGTATTTCTGGTGGAGAAATTACTTGCACTCTGTGCTTTGCATCTAGTTTGATACGTCCTTTACTAAAGAACTTCTGAATTGCTGCCCTGGCCAGGGAACCATGAATCTTAAGCCCCTTAGAGGAGACCACAGCTGGGGTTAAGAACTTACAGTTGGTAACATTTTTACAGTTGGTTGTGTGTAGCTTTGTCTAACAAGACCAGGTTACTGAGCTTGTCCCAAACTTCACCATTGGTCTACTTCTTTTTGGCTTTGCCCCCAGATTTGTTCATTGCGTCTTTGGACTTCTTGGTCAACTTTCTGGTGACTTTCTTCTTGTCGTGGGGTGGCATCCCAAAGCCTGGAGAGTAGCAGTGGCCACCATAGCCTCGCTAAGATATTGGACAGAAAGCCTATAGTAGTCCCTTAAAATCCATTGTATTTCTTGGTATCAGTTGTAATGGTCCTCTTTCATTTCTGGTTTTATTTATTTGAAACTTTTGTTTTTCTAGGTCTAGTTAAAGGTTATCATTTCATAAGCCAACTCTTAGTTTTGTTGCTCTTTTATATTGTTTTTCTAGTCTCATTTATTTCTGCTGTGATATTTGTTAGTCTCTTCCTAATTTGGGATTTAATTTCTTTTTCTTTTTCTATCTAGTTCCTTGAGATGAAAAGTTAGGTTGTTCATTTGATATGCCTTCCCTTCATATTGAAATTTATCACTATAAACTTCTATAAACTTCTCTCCTAGACCTGCTTCTGCTGCATTTCACAAGCTTTGGTATGTCATGTTTCCATTTTCATTTGTCTCAGGGTATTCTTTATTTCACTTTCTTCTTTGAAACTAGTTGTTCAGAAACATGTTTAATTTCTATAACATGTAGATTTCCCAGTTTTTCTGTTTTTGATTTCTGGTTTCATAGTGGTCAGAAAAAACGTTTGATGTGATCTCAGTCTTCTTAAAGTCTTCTTAAACAAGTCTCCAAGACCTGTTTTGTATTCTAACATATGATCCATCCTGAAGAATGTTCACATGTCACATGCATTGAATACAGAGGTACTCTCATCCTTAGTAGTTGTCAAAATTGATGTCCCATGTATATGTGTGGGAGGAGTGCTCCTATTCTACCACTTGACTGACATCCCTTCTCTCACCACTCTACTCAACACAATACTGTAAGTTTTCTTGAACTGAAATTTCTGTTTTGGGTAATTTGTCCTGAGGACATATCAAGAAAGCAGAGGAAAGAGTGAGTCTTTCAAAAAAAAAGAAAAAAGAAAAGAGTTGGCATTAAAATAACTCCAAAGTAGAAGAAAACTGAAAGAGATCATTCATTCATCACTGAGTCTGGTGATTCTTGGAATTTCTAGGGTTCCAAATCATATAATGATATTCTTTGGCAAATTTTGCAGTATTTAATAAAACTTAAGATAATCTGTGTTTACTGTCAATAAGGTACACTAATTAAAATAATAACCATTTCACTTTGGCTATTAATAGAATTCAGTGTAATGTAATAATACAATATACCTCATATTGATGAAAGGCACTAGTTGGCAGTTTTATATGCCTTGAATAAAACTAGGTGATACAATTAATTAAGTTTGATAGTTTCTGAAACACAAATTTCATGTAAGAAAATACTAATAATGGGTATGTGGTGGTTTTTAAGTACAATGTAATTTTAACTCAATTTAAAAAACAGGTTTTAAAATACAGAAATCGAATTGTATATAAAAGAAGTAAATTAAAACAGGAACATAAATAGGAATGTTTATTTCACATTCTTTTTCATTGGCATAAAAATTGCACATATGGAATACAATGAAATTTTTTTGTATGTTTGGGTCTTTTTTTTTTTTTTGGTTTTGGTTTGTTTGTTTGTTTTTGCCTGAGGAAACATGTGCTCATCAGAGAGACAGACAGAGACAGTGAGAGGGAAAGTGAGAAATCACCCCCAATGGGAATGGGCACACCACAATCCCTTCTTCTCCTTTCTCCTCCCAGGATCTTGGGCATATATGGACACGCATACGGCATCAGTTTCAAGCAACTATGGGACTCAGACTGTAGTCGGCCATGTGGGAGTTCAGTTACGTAATCACCATGCCATCTGCTAGCACCACAATGTGATTTCTTAATACAAGAATACAATGTCTAAGGGTTATATTTGGGTTATTAGCATATCTCTCATTTCAACCATTTGACATTACTTTGTGTTGGGAAAGTTCAAAATTATCCTTTTTATCTACTCTGAGATATATAGTTAAGTGTTAACTATGTTCATGCTACTGTACTTTCTAACATTAGACATTGTTCCTCTTATCTGCAATTTTGTTTTTGTTAACCAACATCTCTCCATTGCCCCCTCTCCTCTCCCTATGAGTCTCTAACAATCATTCTTCTACTCTCTACTTCCAAGAGGTCATCCTTTCTGATTTCCACATATGAGTGAGAAAACATTATTTCTCCTTCTTCTGCCTGTCTTATTCCACTTAACATAGTGTCCTCCAGACTAACCCACATAACCTTGGATAACAGGATTTCGTTCTTTTTAATGGATAAATAATGTTCCATTCTGTGTGTGTGTGTGTGTGTGTGTGTGTGTGTGTGTGTACATCACATTTTTCTTTATCCATACATCTGTTGATGGATACTTAGGTTGATTCCATTTGGCCATTGTGAATAGTGCTACAATAAACATTAGGGCGTAGATACCTTTATGACACTGATTTTCTTTCCTAATAGTGTGATTGCTGGATCCTACAGCAGTTGTACTTTTAGTTTATTGGGGAGCCTCCATACTATTTTCCATAATGGCTATACTAATCTATATTCCCACCAACAGTGTACAAGAGTTCACCTTTCTCCACATCCTTGCCAGCATTTGTTATTTTTTGTGTTTTTGATAATAACCATTCTAACTGAGGTGAAATAATGTCTTACTGTGTTTTTAATTTACATTTCCCTGATGACTTGTGATGTTTATCATGAACATTTTTTCACATTCTTGTTGGACATCTCAAAGTCTTCATTTAAGAACTGTTTATTCAGGTTGTTTTTTTGGCTGGTGAGTTGTCTGAGTTCCTTGTATATTTTGGTTATTGATTTCCTGTTGGATCTATAATTTGCAAATATCTTCTCCTATTTTGTAGGTTGTCCCTTTGTTGATTATTTGCTGTGCAGATGATTCATAGATTTACATGATCCCATTTATCTATTTTTTTCTATTGTTGCCTGTGATTTTAAGGTTTAATTCACTCACTATTTTCTAAACCTATGTTGTAAAACATTTTCCTTATGTTTTTTTCTAGTATTTTCATAGGTCCAGGTTTTATATTTACATCTTTAATATATTTACAGTTGATTTTTGTATAATGTGAGAGATAGGGTTCTAGTTTCATTCTTCTGTATTTGGATCTCCAGTTTTCACAGAAAATTATTAAAGAAACTGTCTTTTCCCCAAAGATATTCTTGACAACTTGAAAATCAGCTGGCTCTATATATAGGGGCTGATTTCTGGGTTCTCTATTCTGTAATTCAGTCTTTGAAAAAATATCTCACTCCAAAACTCTCCTAAATATCTAGTTCTCATATAGACTTAATTATATTTATAGTTGAGTATATAATAGAAATAAATGCCAGTCTGAACAAAAGTAATTATGACTACCAAGCTTCTAAAATTATGTGTATAAATTAAGAAAAAATATTTCACTGACATTATTTATAGACATCTATTTTAAGACTACATCTGTTGTATCTAAATTATATTTATATAGGATATAGAGAGGTTTAAAGCACAGAACAATAACTAGCCCTACTAAATTAAGATTTATGACACTGTAACTCATATGGAAACCTGTAACAATCTCCAGTCATTTCAGTTCTATGAAAAAGATGTTATAGCAGTGCCTGATGTATCTATCTTGTATTTACTTTTTAAAAAATTATTTTAATTTTATTCATTGTCTTTATTTTATTTTATTTTATTTTATTTTATTGAAGTTGACCAGACAAAGATAGAGAGAGAAGGAAAGTGAGAAAGAAAGTTGCCAGGTCCAGGACTCAATCTGCAGTCAGCCATGTGGGAGTCCAGCCACCTTAACCATTATGCCACTTGCCAGCCCCATTCTCGTATTTACTTTCGATATGCAGGAAACAATTTAGGGCTTGGTCTACAGGAAATTGGGGCAGTGGAATTTCTGTTGTTATTGTTTTTAATTTCAGGTTTATTTTTCAGTGCTTCTCAGGCCAGTTTATTCATTCAGAGACTAACCTTGCCACCAGGTCTAGGACCCAAACCACAGTTGGCCACGTGAGATTGTACACCTTAAATACCATGTCACCTGCTGGCCTCGGGGCAGTGGATTTTTTGAAAAGAAAATACATAATGGTGGCTTCCAATTTTTAAACTATGTAGGTCCCAACTTGCATTAGAAAGATTTTTTTTAATCTTACAAAAGTTTTTTTAAAATCTTACAAAACTTACGATATCAATTAAGTAGGTAAAGAAATTTTAGGGAAGTTAATTTTGGATACTGTTCTCTTATTCATTCACTTCAGTAAATATTTACTAACTGCTCATAAAGCACTAAGCACTATTCTAACTGCTAGGAATGCATCAGTGAACAAAATAAACATTCCTGTTGCCTAAAACTGATAATTAGCCTAGAGAGAAAGAAACAAAAAACAGTATAAGTAAGTTAACTATATATATAATGCTAGAAAAAGAGAAGAGTATGATGGCTAGGGAATTTGAAGGAAAAGCAGGGGCAGGTTACAGTATTAAACACAGTGGTCAAGATAGGCCTCTTTGGTAAAGTGAAGATTGAACAAAGACACAAGCCATTAACTTTAAAAAAACATGAATAACTTTTAACCCAGCAGTTCTAGTTCTGGGAATCTACACTACAAAAGTACTCTTGGGCACTAAAATGCATATATAGGGATATTCATGGTAGCAGTTACAAAACATTCAAAAACTGTCTGCCAGCAGGAGACTACATAAATTATGACATACCCATAAAATAGAAAATAGATCCACTAAAAGATTAAGCTAAAGACAGAGAGAGAGCTGCTTTCTCTTTCTTTACTTGCCTCTGAAGAGAAATGGGTAGGTGAGGGATAGAAATGACACACTTTTTTTAAGTTTACTTTGATTTCTTTTAAATCTTGAACCTGTGAACCTAGTGCCTATTCCAAAAATATTGATGATGATGAGTTACTTAAAGATGTAACTAAATAGTACTTCGATTAAGTAAAATAAAAATCCTTGTTTGTATGCTGGACGGAAGGACTGGGAAAACAGAGAGCAAAATACTTAGCAGTGGTTATTTCTATGACAGTGACAGGAATAGAGAGAGCAACAGAGACATTTTACTCTATTACTATAAAATCTGACTATGTTAAAACAAGTGTATTTGAGAGATATACATATTTTCAGAATAAAATATAGGGAAGTACAAAAAAGTGACAGGAAAAGTGTTAGTATCTCATAAAATACATTCTGTAATGCCTTGAAAGTTGGCATTAAAACAGTAAACAGTCAGTTACACTATTCATAGTGTCCACAAAATAAAATAAGTTAGTTATATTCTCAGAAGTCTAGCTGTTCTTGGTCTGAAGATGAGGGTAAAATTTCTTCTATGTGTCTCCATAAGAAGAAAACAAACTGTAATTAATACTATCAGCCAGTAGGGAAAACTTTTATGAAGTCAAAGACTTCACGAAAAGACAATTCTAAAAATAGACAGCCAATTATATACTAGATATAACTATGTATTTCATTATTAAAGTTCATCATGAATTTTCACCATGTTACCCTATATGCTCATTAAATATATAATGTTAGATAATGGGAAAAAATAGAAAGGATATTATTTGATAACAATTTTTTAGAGAATAGAAAAGCAAAGAAAAAATGGATGAAATGAGAACTTTTTAAAAGGTCAGCAAAGCTGAGAAACTTCTAACTAGACTGGCCTAGAAAAAAAAGAATACTCAACTAAAATTAGGAATGAAATTAAAAAATTACTACCAACTTTACAGAAACAAAAAGGATTATAATAGGAATTTTATGAATAACTGTGCCAACAAATAGATAACTTAGATGAAATATACACATTTCTAGAGAGACATAAGCTGTAAAAACTGACTGAAAAAGTGATAATCTGAATGAGCCTATAACAAGTAAATAAGCTGAATTAGTAATATTAAAACTTCCAATGGTGAAAAATTCAGGCCCAGGTGGCTTAACGGACAGATCCTACCATATATTTAAAAAACTAATATGATTTTTCACAAATTACTCCACAGAAACAAGAGAAGAGAACACTTCCCAAATAAGAGGTTGGTTTTATACTAAAAGAAATTAAAAAGGGGGGGAGGGGCTATCGACCAAAACCTCTTGCAAACAGCATATGCACAAAAATACTAGTAAATTGGGCCAACAGGTGGCGTGGTGGCTAAGGGCACCGGACTTCCACAGGGCAGACCACATTTTGAGACTCGGACATGATAGCTTGCTTTCTCACTTTTTCTTTCTCTCTCACTCTGTCTCTCTCTAGTCAAATTTAAAAATAAATGAATGAATAAAGTTAAATAAAAAATAATTCTTTAAAAAAATACTAGTAAATCAAATCCAGTAACATATCAAAAGGATTATACATCATGATCAAGCAAAACTTATCCCAGAAATGTAGTGTTAGCTTAACATTTGAAAATCGATTAATGTAATAGTAATTCAATAAAGGACAAAAATTATATTATTATAACAAAGCAGAAAAATCATTTGTCAAAATACAGTACCCTTTCATAACAAAATACCCAAGCTAGGAATAAAAATTTCCTCAACCTGATGAAAAGCATCTATGAAAACCCCAAAGATAATGTCTAATTAATAGTCCAAGATTAAATGCTTTCCCCCAAAGAAAAAGACACCACCACCCTTCTCGCTATTTCTGTTCAACACTGTATTGGAGGTTCTAATCAGGGCAGTTAGGCAAGAAAAAGAAAGAAAAGGCATCGTGATTTTATAGAAAGAAGTAAAATTATCTCTATTTGCAGATGATATGATCTTGTATACAGAAAAATCATAAGGAATCCACTAAGAAATTACTTGAACAAGTATAGTTCAGCAAGATTGTAGAGTACATAATCAACATTTAAAAATTATATTTCTATACACAGCAAAGAAACAATCTAAGTATCTGTTGACAGACAAAGTGGATAAAGAAAATGTGGATAAAGAATAATGAAATATTATTCAGGTGTAAAAAAGGAAGCAGATTCGGATCAGCAGATGGTGAAATGGTTACATTGTTGGACTCCCACGTAGTTGACTGCAGTTTGAGTCCCAGATCCAGCAGCATAAAATTCATGCCGGGTATTTGTGCATGCATGCCCAAAATCCTGAGAGAATGGAGGGGAAGGGACTGTGCTACGGCCATACCCCCTGGAGGGGTGATTTCTCACTTTGTGTCTTTCTGAGAAGCCCACGTGCCCTATAGCAAAAATCTCTCTTGGGGGAAAAAAAAAGAGGAAAGAGATTCTATTATTCACCATAACATAAACAGACTTGGGGGAGTACATTATGTCATGTGAAATAGGCTGGACACAGTCAGGACCAGCCGGTGGTGTAACAGTTACGTCACTGGACTCCCATGTAGTCAACTGCTGTTTGAGTCTCAGATCCGGTAGCTTAAAACTCATGTCCGCCGCATGCACGGTCAAAATCCCAAGAGGAGAATAAAGAAGGGACTGCAGCATGGCTATCCCCCCTGGGAGGTAATTTCTTGCTTTCCATCTCTCTCTCTCTGATGAGCACATGTGCCCCATAGAAAAATAACAATAGAGGCTAGACGCCCACGTGGCTGACCACAGTTCAAGTCTTGGACCTGGTGCCTTGCTTTTTCACATTCTCTCTCTGTCATTTTCTAATCAAATTAAAAAACAATAATAATAATAATAATAAAGTTTAATAAAATAATTCCTTAAAAAATAATAACAAAAAAGCTAGACACAAAAAAATTATTGCATGACCTCACTTAACATGTGGAATTTTTTTTAAAGGGTTCAAATACAGTCACGCACCAGAAGATGTTTCAGTCAGTAGACCTCATATGTGGTGGTGGTCTCATAAGATTCTAACAGAACAGAAAAATTCCTGTCACCAAGTGACATCGTAGTTATATCATCGTAGTGCAATGCATTACTCATGTGTTTGTGGTGAGGCTGGTGCAAGCAAACCTACTACTGCACAGCCACTGGTATAACACTATACACAGACAATTATGTGCACTAAATAATAACTTGACAATGGTTATTGTTACTAGTGTAGGTACTCGATCATCAGAAAAGTCATTATGTATTTTTCTGTTTTTCTATGCAAAAATGCCGCATGGCTTTTCTGACAACCCAATACTTTACTACTGGTATATATACTGTGCTACTGTACTATTATCATTTTAGAGTGTATTCCTTCTATTTATTTTTTCTAAGTTATTATAAAACAGTATGCTATCTAGCATACCAAGTTTACCAAGTGTCTTAACTTGTATCATTTTCTCCTGTGCTTTATTTACTCTTATGTTATATTATTATGACCCTTCTAGTGGGATAAGATGTGGAGGTAAAAGGCAGTAATATTGATGACCCTCATCCAATGTAGGCCTAGGCTAGTGTGTGTTGGTCTCTTCATTGTTAACAACAACAAAAAAAAAGTTTAAAAAGTAAAAAGTAATAAGATTTTAAAATATGGCCAGTCACAGTGGCACAGTAGTAATCCAATACTCTGTGACAGACTGTATGGGAAGGTCTCAGGTACACATCCAAGGTCTCCTTGCACATCTGACCCTCATTGGCTAACATATGAAGTTGGATCATGGCATAAAAACCTGTTGGGGGACCTGTCTCTCTTCCTCTGTCTCCATCTCTCACAGAAGAAATAAAAATGTTTAAATAGAAAAAACTTCATAGAATAAGGATATAAAAAATATTTCTGTACAGCTGTAAAGAGTGTTTTTGCTTTCAGGTATGTGTTATTATAAGAGTTTTTAAAAAGTATTTTGAAGTTTATAAAGTAAAAATGTTACAGTTAACTCTAAGTTAATTTATTATTAAAAAAAGTGTCAGGCTCGGCAGGTGGCGTGGTGGTTAAGGGCACTGGACTCCCACATGACCGACCATGGTTCAAGTCTCAGACCTGGTGACTTGCTTTCTCACTTTCTCTCTTTCGTGCTCATGCACCCTTGTTCTGTCCCTCTCTGGTCAAAATGTAAAAATAAATAAATAAAAATAATTATTTTTAAAAAATAAAATAATTTAAAAATAACTCTTTTTTTATAAATTTGCTGTAGTCTAAGTGTATAGTAGTACACAGCAGTCCCCTAGGCCTTCTCATTCACTCTTCATTGACTCATCCAGAGCTACTTCCAGTCTTGCGAGCTCCCTTCAAGGTAAGTGCTCTATAGATGTGCTACATTTTGTTATCTTTTATACAGTATCTTTTATCTTTTATTGTACCTTTTCTATGTGTGGCTACATAAATACTTACCATTGTGTTATAGTTGCTTACAGTGTTGAGTACAACAGCATGCCATTTGGATCTGTAGTTAAGAGCCATAAGCTATACAGCTCATGTGTGAAGTTGGCTATACCATCCATGTTGTGTAAGTACACTCTATGATGATTGCACAACAGTGAAATCACTGAATAACAAAGTTCTCTAAATACATCAAATATGTTTCTATCATTTAGAAAGACATGTCTGTATAGAGGCATATCTCATTTTATTGTACTTCACTTTATTGGTTTTTGCAGATAATTGTGTGTGTGTGTGTGTGTGTGTGTGTTTTTACAATGAAAAGTTTATGGCAATCCTGCACTGAACAAGTTTGATCCCAATTTCCAATAACATGTGCTCACCTTATATTCTTTAATTTTAGTAGATTCATAATACTTCAGACTTTTTCTTTATCAACTCTGTTACGTTGATCGATGGTCAGTGATCTTCACTATTACTGTTTCAATTATTTGGGGTACCACAAATCATGCTTAAACAAGACAATGAACTTAAATGTGTGTTTTCTAACTGCTTCACCAGTAGCCATTCCCCTCTCTCCCTCATCTCAGGCATCACATATGTCTCTCACTTTAAATCAAAAGCTAGAAATGATTTAGCAAAGAAGGCAAGCCAAGATAGGCTGAAAGCCAGGCATTTTGCACCATCTCGTGAATGCAAAGTAAAAGTTCTTGAATGAAATTAAAACTGGTACTCTGGTGAAGACATGAATAACAAGAACATGAAACAGCCTTACTGCAGATATGAAACAGGACTGAGTGGAGATCAAACCAACCACACCATCTCCTTAAACTGAAACTTGCAAGCAAAGCCCAACCCTCTTCAATTCTATGAAGGTTGAGAGAGGAGAGAAAGTGGTAGGAGAAAAGTCTGAAGCTAGCAAGAGTTCTTTCATAAGGTTTAAGGAAAGAAGCCATCTCCAAAACAGAAATGGTCAAGGTGAAGCAGCAAGTACTGAAGTAGGAGCTGTAGGCAAGGTAGTCAGAAGATCCAGCAAAGGTCAGTGATGAAGGTGACACCAATAAACAGCAGATTCTCAGTGTAGGTAAAATGACATTTTATTGGAAGAAGATGCTATCAAGAACTTGAATAACAAGACTGATGTCAATTCTTGGCTTCAAAGCATCAAAGGATAGGAGACTCTGACTCTTGCTGTGGGTTAATGCAGCCGAAGTCTGCTCACTGACCATTCTGAAAATCTCAGAGCCCTTAAGAAATATGCTAACACTACTCTGCCTGTGCTCTGTAAATGGAACAACAAAGCTTAGATGACAGCACGACAGTTTTACAGCATGGTTTACTGAATATTTTAGGTCCACTGTTGAGAACTACTTCACAGGGGGGGGGAAAGATTCTTTAAAAAATATTATGGTTCATTGACAGTACTGGTCACCTAAGAGCTCTGATGGAGATGTACAAGGAGATGGGTGTTCTTGTTTGTTGGTTTTTTGTTGGTTTGTTTTTGTTTTCTGTGTTTTTTTGCCAAAAAGTATACATGTTTGCCAGAGGGCGACAAGGACATAGAAAGGAAAAGGGAGAAAATGAAGCACAGTGACACCACAATCTCATTGATTTATTCATCCTGTCAGGATTTGGGGCATTCTTCCAATAAACACCTGGTGTTTTTCAAACTGCTGGGGCCAAGATTTGAACTGCTGTTAGCCATGTGGGATCTGGCTCCCCCTTTTTTTTTTGAGAGAGAGGTTTTTGCTATATGGTGCATGCGCCCACCAGACAGAGACAGAGAGACAGAAAGCGAGAAATCACCCCCCAGGTGGGATGGCCATGCCGCAATCCCTTCTCCGTTCTCCTCTCAGGATCTTGGGCACGCACGCACATGCGCCCGGCGTGAGTTTTTGGGTTTTTTTGTTTTTTTGAGAGATTTTCACTGTAGGGCGTGTGCGCTCGAGTCCAGTGACATAGCCATTATGCTAACTGCTGGTCCCGGGATCTGGCTCCCTTAACCATTAGCTATAGGGCTAGCCTGAGATGAGTGCTTTTTCTGTGACTGCTAACACAATAACCATTTTGCAGATCATGGATCAAGCATATTTTATTTTGTCTTAAAATTTGCTATAAGGCATGAGTGTTCACCAGAGAGAAGTGGGGGTGAGGAGGAGGAAGCAAGCCACCAGTTCAGCAACTCGAACTGTGGTCGGCCATGTGGGAGTCCAGGGTCTCAACCATCAGCTGGCCCCGATCAAGCAGTAATTATAATTTTTAAGTCTTATTATTTAAGAAATACATTTTTAAGGCCACACCTGCCAGAGATAGTGATTCTTCTGATAGATCAAGGCAAAGTCAATCAGATCTAATGGGGAAAAAATTCATTCTAGATGTGATTAAGAACATTCATGAGAGCTGGGATCATAGCCTAGTGGTTAAGGGAACCAGATTCTACATGGTCAACAGTGGTTTGAATTCCAGCCCAGGTGACTTGAAAAATAAACCATGATGGGGCTGGCAGGAAGCATGGTGGGTTAAGGCGCTGGACTCCCACATGGCTGAACACTGTTTGAGTCCTGGACCTGGTAAGGTTTGCTCTCTCACTTTTCCTTTCTCTCTCTATCTGGTCAAGTTAGAAAATAATAAGTTAAAATAAGTTATTATTATAAAAAAGAAAAGAAAAACACACCAGGCACATGTATGTGCATGCCCAAAATTCTGACAGGATGAAGAGAAGGAACTGTGACGTGATCATGCCCCACTGAGTGGTGCTTTCTCCTCTGTGTGTGTGTGTCTGTGTGTATGTCGGTGTGTCTGTCTCATGATAATATACATGCTTTCATCAATTAGGAAAAAAAACTAGAAAAAATTCATAATTCATGAGGGGAGATCAAAATGTCATCTTTAACAAGTGTTTGGAAGAAGTTGAGTCCAACCCTCATCAATGACTTTGAGAGGTTTAAAACTTCAGTGAATGAAATAACTGCAGATGTGGAAATGTAGCAAGAGAATTAAAACTGTGAGTGGTATCTGAAGATACAACTGAGTTCCTGCCAATCTCATGTTAAAATTTAAATAGATGAGTTGTTTCTTATGGATCAGTATAGAGAGTGGTTTTTTGACATGGACTCTACTCCAGGGGATGAAGCTGTGAACATTATTGAAATAACAACAAAGATTTAGAATATTATATACGTTCAATTGAGAGGAATTAATGCTGATTTTGAAAGAAATTCTACTGTGGGGAAAATGCTATCCAAGAGCACTGCATGCTACAGAGAAACCTTTCATGAAAGGAAGAGTTGATTGATGTAGCAGACTTCACTGTGGTCTTGAACTTTTAAGAAATAGGTGCAGCTATTCCACCTTTAACAACCACCAGTCTTAACAGTTAGTGGCTATCAACATGACAGTAAGACCCTCCACCAGCAGAAAGATTATGACTCACTGAAGGCTCAGGTGATAACTGGTATTGAGACAGAACTGTAGAGGGTGGGACAAATTGTGTAGTCTTTTTCAAGTTCAGACAATAGGATGAACTGGACAGGGGAAAAAAAAACACAAAAGATTGGATGATGGTGCAGTGGTAAAACGTAACACTCTACAAAGCTGACCCACACAAAAGTTCTCGGTTTGTGTCTGGAGGCCTCCCTATTGAATACATTCAGTTCTCACACCCGTGATTTGCAGCTGACGTGGGTCACAGCGTTAAGACTCTGTTTGTAGTGAGTTCTCACACCCGTGATTTGCAGTTGACGTGGGTCACAGCGTTAAGACTCTGTTTGCGGTGCTCTCTCTCTGTATCTTTCTGTCTCTCCTTTTCCCTAATGGGAGAAGTAAATTAAACAGGTGGCGTTGTGTTTAAGGTGCTGGACTCCCACATGACTGACTGCAGTTCCAGTCCTAGACTTGCTGGCTTACTTTCTTACTCTCTTGTGAGCACCTATAGCAAATTAATAATAATAATAAAAATAAATGCAATTAAACAATGATTTAAATTTTTTTAGAAATCAAAAAAGAAAATAGAAAACATAAAAACTAGTCAAAAGAACAAGATAACATAAGATGTAGGCATGAACACTGCTGATAATGAAAAAAGGGGCTTTTTCTGTGCAGATAGCAGGCCTGCCAAGATGGTGAACATCCCTAAAACCTGTCGGACTTTCTGTAAGAAGTATGGCAATCACCAACCTCATAAAGTGACACGGTACAAAAAAGGGGCAAGGATTCTCTGTATGCTCAGGGAAAGCAGTGTTATAATGGGAAGCAGAGTGGCTATGGTGGACAGACTAAGCCTATTTTTTTTTCTTTTTTTTTTTTTTTTGTGAGGGTTTTTGCATAGGGGCCCATAGGGCACGTGCGCTCGCCAGACAGAGAGAGACATAGAGACAGAAAGCAAGAAATCACCCCCCAGGGGGAATGGCCATGCCGCAATCCCTTCTCCTCCATTCTCCTCTCGGGATCTTGGGCATGCACGCACACACGCCCGGCGTGGGTTTTAAGCCACCGGGTCCAGGATATGAATCGCGGTTGACCACATGGGAGTCCAGCGACATAGCCATTACGCTAACTGCTGGTCCCAGACTAAGCCTGTTTTCTGGAAAAAGGCAAAAACTACAAAGAAGATTGTACTGAGCTTGAATGTTTTGAGCCCAACTGCAGATCTAAGAGAATGCTGGCTATTAAGAGATGGAAACATTTTGAAAGGCGAGGAATAAGACAAGAAAATGTCATGTGACCAGTTGTTAAGCTTCATCTTTTGTTTTATTATGAAGACAACAAAACCTTGAAGTGAACATTCACCTCATTTGATTGCAGTTCGTCTTTTTGAGGGAGTAAAGTAATCAAAAAAATTCCCCTCGGGAAATTTGATTCATGATTAATAAAAGGAAGAAACGAGGGCTAGATGTGAGAGGCAATACCAAAGACAGCTGGAGGCTGAAGGGACAGCTTTAAAATATAAGGAGCCTGGTACGGTTTTAATTACTTTCTGTGGATAGTTGTTCACTGAACGAGGTGAACATTCAGGGAAGGCAAAAGATAACATACAATTCTTCTATAACGCAGAAAGCTGCAAGCCCACCCTCACAAGATCTAGCCAGATCAGGAACAAAATTACCACCTTTCTAGAGCCCATCAGACTTAAGATAGGGAAACCAAATATCCTGAAATTTAAGGAAAGGCAGGAACCTCTAAAAAGAGAAAGACCGTGACTATTGACTCTGGTGGCACAGCATGGAAGGAAGAAAAGGATACAAGGAACCCTAAAAAACTAAGCTAAAAATGTTAATAAATGCTGCTTTTAAAACAACCGAAGGCCATTTTATACCTAAAGACAGAGACAAGTTTAAAGTAAAGTAAGATAAAAGTTACACAATACAAACACTAATCACAAGAAGAGGGGAAAGGGATACGTGGCATGGACATGATATAGTGCAAAACAGAATGGCGCCAGCCAGGTGGCATAGTGGTTAAGACAGCTGAATCCAACTCAGGATTCAAGTCCTCGACCCAGTGGCTTGAAAAATACCAGGTGCATGTACAGGCATGCCCAAAATCCTGAGAAGAGAATGGAGAAGGGGTTGCAGCATGGCCATTCCCTCTAGGGGGTGATTTCTCACTTTCTGGCAAAGACACATGCCCTATAGCAAACTGGAAAAAAAAAAGATATAAAGTGAGATAAAGGGGGATATCATATACTAAAAGGGTCAATTCACTAAGACATAAAAATTCTAAACCTGTATACTCCTAAAACTGTTTAAAGCATAGATCAAAAACTAATAGAATAAAAAGGAGCTAGACCATTCTAATTATAATTAGAGACTTATAAATTCCTCCCTTGATAATCAGTATGACATAGAAAGAAAATAAGGATATAAGCTCTTTAAGCAACATGACCATCTACCTTAACTTTAAAACATTTACATAGAACAGTTTCCCCAACAACAGAATATGCACTGAGGTATCCATGAAACATTAACTAAAATAGTTTTCTTAGACATAAAACAAACCTCAACAAACTTTAAAGAGCTTCAAAAAACTGAAGAAGCACAATAAAATAGTCAATAATGAAAAAATGTTCAGGACATCAGAGAACATCGGGAACTAAACAATGTAGTTCTACATAACCCATTCAAAGAAGCTGTTGCAAGGAAAATTTTTAAATTTGTGAATTGAAACAAAAACGTAACGTGAAAATATGTGGAATATAGCTAAAGTAATGCTTAGAGGGAAAAGTTAACAAATGTATCAGAAAAAATAAAATGCTCAAATCAATGACCTAAGTTTCCACCTTCAGGAACTAGAAAAAAAATAAAACCAAAATGTACAGTAAGGAATTGAAAAAGCAATGATAATAGCAAAGATATCAATGCCATTGAAAGCAGAAAGACAGTAAAATAAAAACAACTAAAGCTGGTTTTGCAAAAATCAACTAAAAATATTATGAAACTCTACACAAAGAGAAAAGGCACAAATTATGAATGTTAGAACACAACTGTATATCCTATAGATATTGGAATGATAAACAGGAAAAACTGAAAAGCTTGATTTCTTCCACACCACCAATGTGTACATAATTGACGTTTATAAACTATTCTTCCAGTTACAGGACGCGCAAAACATTCAGCCAGAGAGACACATACTAGGGCATAAAACTACCTTAACAAATTCAAAAGATCAGAAATTATACAATGTGTGCTCTCAGAGGACATGAAATTTAACTATTAGATCACTGGGAAAGCCATGCTACATTTTTGCACAGAAAAATCGGTCATCAGTATCCTGATGACCTAATACAAATCAGTAACAAGGACTGATGAAAAACCTCAATTTTTAAATTTCTCCTGAGAGAAAGGGTAGAGTGATGTCACCTCCCACAGAATCCTCACACCACTATCCACCCTCAGCTTTAGCCTATTGGGATCACAGGTACGTATGGGTACCCAGAGTGTATGCAAAGACCTTCAGAGGGGAACCCAGAACCTTTCCATGTGGCCACCTCAGCATTGTGAAGTGTGTTACCAGTTCACTACCATGGCTGGCTCCAGAATACCTCTAACTAACACGTGACTCAAAGAGGAAATAAATCCCTAGAGAAATTATTAAAAAGATATTTTGAACTAAATTAAACATATGTTGCTGAATTTGTGGAATGCAACAAAGACAGGCTTAGGGGAAAATGTATAGCACTGAATACATCTATTAAAAAAGCAGAAAGATTTTCAATAAAAACTAATCTGTCTCTACCTAAAGCAATAAAAAAAAAGTAAATTAAATTTGAAAGAAGCAAAAGAAACCTTAAATATCCAGAACCAAATCAATGAAATTAAAAACCTTAAGTTGAGAAAAATCAATTAAACCAAAAGCTGGCTGGTTCTTCAAAAAGATCAATGAAATAAAAAGCCTCTAGCTAGACTAAGGAAAAACTAAAGAAGATGCAAATGACTAATACCAGAAATGAAAAAGGGACTATTACTGTAGAAACTTCTGACACTAAAAGTAATAAGGCATGAAATGGATCAAGTCATTGAAAGACATAATTTGTTAAACCTCCCACAAGAAGGAACAGACAATCTGAATAAGCATATATCTATAAATACAGAATCACTGGATCAGGGTCAGTCCTGTGGCCCAATGGTTAAGGGAGCCTGATCCTACATGATCAACCCTGCAATTCAAATCCTGGCCCTGGCAGCTGAAAAACACTCTTGACATATCTGCATGCATACCCCAAAACTCAACAGGATGGAGAAATGGAAGAGAAGGGATTGTGGCATGACCATGTCCCATTAGGGCATGCTATCTGTCTTTCTATGGTGAGTGAACAAGCCCACCAGTAAATAAGAATCACAGACTCAGTAACTAATAACCTTCTAGAAACAAAGTATCGGGTCCAGATGGGTTATTAGTTTTACCAAGAAATTTAAGGAAAATATATCAGTTGTCCACGATCTCTCTCAGAAAACAGAGGCAGGAGAAATACTTCCTAAATTATTCTGTAAGGCCATGACTATCTGAATACCAAAACCAGACAAAGACATCACAAGGAAAAACAATAAAATTTTAGTGCAGACCAATCTCTCCCATGAAAATGGATACAAAAATCCCAACAAAATATTAGAAAATCAAATCTAGGAATACATAAAATCCTATGACCAAGTGAGATTTATTCCAGGTATTTTAGGCTAGTTTAGTCAATTAATGTATTCTATAATATTTGCAGGCAAAAAAGAAAAAGCACATAATCCTATCAATAGATGCAGAAAAGTATTTGATAAAATTTAGTATCCATAATTTAAAAAAACTCAGAAAACTACAAATACAGTGGAACTTTCTCAATGTAGTATGTACAGAAAAATTATAATATACTTAATGGTGAGAAACTAGTTATAACTATTAATAATCTTATACTTAATGGTGAGAAACTGGAAGCTTTCCCATGAAGACTAGGAACAAAGAAAGGAAATTACCTTTCACGACATCTTTTCAAAATCATAATAGAAGTCTGAGACAACGAATTAAGGCAAAAAAAAAAAAGGAAAAGGTATACAGATTGGGAAGAAAGAAATAAAACTATCTTTGTTCACAGATAATATCTATGTTGAAAATCAAAAAGAATCAACAAAGAAGCTACCAGAACAAATACACAGCTCTAACAAGGTTGCAGAACACATAATATACCAAAGTCAACCGCTATACTATATACCAGTAATGGACGAGGGAGTCTGAAATAATAAATGTAATACCATCTTCATTAGTGAAAGAAATTTAGGTACAAGTTAACAAAATATAATATATACAAGATAAATATGAGGGAGTTCGTAAAAGTAATCAAGTAACTAAGTAAATGGAGAGAGATTTCATGTTCATTAGTTGGAAGGTTCAGTATTATCGAGATGTCATTCTCTTGTGAGCTACAGTTTCAATGAAATCTCAATCAAAATATCAGCAGGTTATTTTGTGGATATGAACTGAAATTTATAAGGACAGGCAAGGACCCAGACTAGGGAACAAAGTATCAAAGAAGAACACTGAACTTGGTAGCTACATGACTATAAATTTTCTTTCTTACTCAGTAATGCATTGCTTGACAGATACATTCTGAGAAATGCATCAGGCAATTTTATCATTGTGCAAATATCACAGAGTGTACTTACACAAATCTAGATGATATAGCTAATACACACCTAGGTTCTATGGTATAATCTCATGGAATCACCAGTGTGTATACAATCCATCATTGGCCAAAACATTGTTATGCAGTGAATAACTGTACTTAAATCTTTAAAAATAATCGACTATTGAAAATGAAACACACACACTATTACAGGGTTTATGCCACATGTAAAAGGAAAAGGTATGATAAAAACAGAGTCCAAGAGGGAAGAACTTAAAGTAAATGTCATAAAGGTTTTGTTGTTGTTTTTCCTTTTTAAAGATTTTGCCGTAGGGCACCTCTACCCACCAGAGAGAGACAGTGAGGGAAAGTGAGTTAGCATAATGGCTATGTCACTGGACTCCCATGTAGTCGACCGCGGTTTGTGTCCCGGACCCAGTGGTTTAAAACTCATGCTGGGTGTGTGTGCATGTGTGCCCAAGATCCTGAGAGGAGAATGAAGGAAAAGGGATTGTGGCGTGGCCATCCCCTGGGGGGGGGATTTCTCGCATTCTGTCTCTCTGTCTCTGTCTGGCAAGCACATGCACCCTATAGCAAAAACCTCTCCAAAAAAAAAAAGTGAAAAATCTCCTCTGTGTGGGGGTGGCCATGCCACAGTCCCTTCTCCACATTCTGTGATTTTTGGAATGCATGCACAGGTGCCCAGTAATTTTCAGCTGCTGTGATTTTCAACCCACCATGTCTGGGACTTAAACCATGGTCAACAGGGACCTGGATAAAGGGTGCAAAATTGCCACATGGCTGACCACAGTTTGAGTCCCAGACATGGTGTCTTGCCCTCTCACTTTCCCTCTCTTCTCTCTTTCTCTCTGTTCCTCTCTGATAAAATTAAAAATGAGTAAATAAATAATAAAGTTGGGGACCAGCAGATGGCGTAATGGCTACGTCGCTGGACTCCCATTTAGCTTACCACTGTTTAAGTCCTGGACCTGGTGGCTTAAACTAATGCTGAGCACATGTGTGTGCATGCCCAAGATTCCACAAGAATGGAGAAGGGACTGTGGCGTGGCCATCCCCACTTGGGGGCAATTTCTCGGCTTTCTGTCTCTCTCTCTTTCTGGTGAGCACACACGCCCTATAGCAAAAAAACCTCTCCAAATAAAGTTAAGTAAAATATTTTTTTTAAAAAGGGTCAACCATGTGGGAGTCCAGCACCTTAACCACCATGCCACCTATTAGCCCCAGGTTTTGGTTTTTTTTTTTTGTTTTTTTCATTATTTTTAGTTTTTTGCTTTTGGATGCATGCTCTTATTGGAGAGAGACAGAGAAAGAGAAATCACCCCTGGGGTGGGGGTGGGTGGGGCATTGGCCATACTGCAACCCCTTCTCCATTACCTTCTCAGGATTTGGGGCCCTTATGTGCATGCGTGTGCATACACACACACACACATACACCCTGTGTATTTTTCAAGCCACAGACTTTAACTATAGATATGTCTACACCACCTGCTGGCCCTCCATAAGGTTTTATACTGTATGTGAAGAGGTATATAACGTGGAGGCAGGCTGTATAAGTGTAAAATGTGTAACATTATCTATCATTAAAGTAACATAAGAGTAGCTATTAATCCTACAATAGAAATGAAGAATCATTTTTTTTTAAATCAGTACAAAACACAGAGAGGAACAACAAAGAAATAAATAGAAACAAAAGATAGGACAATATATTTAAACCCAGCTATATTGGAAAATCACATTAAAAGTGTATGGTCTAAAAACCCCAATTAAAGGCAAAGACCCAAGTACATGCTGCTTATAAGAAATCTACTTGAAATTTAAGATAAAAATAGGTTAAGGTTAAAAGTAAAAGTATAAAAAGTATTGTGGGGCCCGCAGATGGCATAGTGGTTACGTTGCTGGACTTCCCATGTAGTCAGCTACAGTTCAAATCACAGACCCCGTGGCTTTAAAAATTCACATGAGGGTGCATGTGTGTTTGTATGCCCAAAATCCCAAGAAGAGAATGGAGAAGGGATTGCAGCATGGCCATTCCCCCTGGAAGGTGATTTCTCACTTTCTGTCTCTTGTCTCTTCAGCAAAAGCATGCAGCCTATAGCAAAAGCCTCTTTTAAAAAAGGCCAGCAGATGGGAACCAGCAGTTAGCGTAATGGCTATGTTGCTGGACTCCCACGTAGTCAACCGCGGTTCGTGTCCCAGACCTGGTGGCTTAAAACTCATGCCGGGCGCGTGTGCGTGCATGCGTGCCCAAGATCCCTGGAGGAGAAGGGATTGCGGTGTGGCCATCCCCCCTGGGGGGTGAGTTCTTGCTTTCTGTCTCTATGTCTCTCTCTGTCTGTCTG
>NW_006159475.1:709113-715557 GCF_000334495.1 Tupaia belangeri chinensis | reverse complement strand
GGGTATACCACCACCATAGAAAAAAAATTTAAAAAAAAAAAAAAAAAAAGTATTGCTATACTAAACTTATCAAAAGAAAGCTGAAATGGCTATGTTAATCTCAGATTTCACACTAAAGAACATTATAAGGATTAAGAAAGTAATTTCACTATATACTACATTAATAATTGATACATATACTGTAGATACTAATATATATCACATTAAGTTACACTAAGATGTTAGACATAATATAGAAACACACAGATACTAATATATATATATATATATTATAGTAAGGTACACTAAGATAAGATGTTAGACATAATATAGACACATCATCATAAACAATTTTATACCATTACATTGAATAACTTAGATGACAAAATGGATAAATTCCTTTAAAAATAAAAAGTACAAAAGCTCACTCAAAAAATTAAGTAAACCTCAATTGCCCAATGTATTTTTAAGAAGTTGAATTTATAGTTATAAACCTTCCTTGGGGCCAGGAGGTGGCAAGGTGGTTAAGGTGCTGAATCTCACATGGCCAACTTCATGATTCCAGTCCTGGACCCAGCAGCTTGAAAAACAAGCTGGACGTGTATGTATGCATGCCCAAAATCTCAAGAGGAGAATGGAGAAAAAAGGGTTGTGGTGTGGCCATCCCCCTTAGGGGATGATTTCTCACTTTCATACTCTTTTTCTCTCTCTGTCTGTCTGTCTCTGGAGAAATCATGCACCCTAGAACAAAACTTTAAAAAACACACACACACACACACACAAAGACAACTCTAGGCCCATATGACTTTACCAAACATTTAAGGAAGAAATACTAACTTTATACATACTCTTAACAAAAAAAACTAAAGAGGAAAAACTATTTCTCAGTTTAGTTTATGAGGCAACATTATTCTAACATAAAACTAGCCAAAACTATAACTGAAAAATATAAAATTACCAATTAATGAGAGATTCATGAATATACATGTAAAATTTTTAACAAAAGCAATTATCCGCTATTATTATTATACATATATACATACATGTGCAAATAAAAATTTTAAAAATTATCAAAATATCATCAAAGACTTCTAACAAAACATTCTGACACAAGGAATCTTAGCACTGATTGCATATTAGAAGATAATAAAAATTATAAGATATGGATGTGTTTTTTAAAAGTCCTTGTATCATAGAGAAGTATTCATAAATAAAATATATTTAAGATTTCCTTTAAAAAACTTTGATTGGGGAGCCAACAGGTAGTGTGGTGGTTACGGTGCTAAACTCCCACATGGCTGACTGCAGTTCGAGTCCCAGTCCTGGCGACGTGCTTTCTCACTCACTCTGTCTCTGGTCAAATTGAAGAATAATAATAAATAATTCTTAAAAATACTTTGATGAAGGCTTATGTGGTAAGATTTTTTTTTTTTGAATACTTTAAGATGTTATCAGAGGTAAATTACCTTTGGGTAATAGAATTATTACAAGCCTTTTAAAAAAGGTTATTTATTAATGACAGGCAGCATGTGCATGTGTGCAGGTAAGAGAAACACCATTGACAGTTTGGTCATGCTGTGATCCTCCTTTCCTGGTCCTCCTATTTCTCAGGATGGGGGTGGGGGCATAAGTGCAGGCATCCAGCACATTTTCAAGCCAAACTCAGGATCCACACCTGCAGTCAGCCACATGGCTTTCAGTACCACAGTTCAGTTTGCTGTACCACCAAGTTTTGCCTTTATGTTCCTTATATTTTTTAACATGTTCCAAACTTCCGACAGTGATTTGAAATGATTTCATAAATGAGAAAAAAATGTTCTTTAAAAAAGTTTAAGAAAAGCCTTACCAAGACTCCATCCACAGATGAAACTTTCTCCCAAGTTAACCAAGCTCTTTCTCTGACATGATCTGGTATTTTTAATTTCTGACATAATGCAGTAAAATCAGGATCTTCAGTTTCTTCAAACTCAAGCCTACCAAACGAAAATAATCAAATAATATGCACATACTTACATATCAAACTGATTAAGTAAACATTTATTTCAGTGGATTGAACATAATAGCCTTATTTTGAAAGAAAGCATCACTAAGTGCTTTAAGATCTTATTTGATGTTTGAAAAAAATCGCACTTAGAATTTCAACACATTTATCTCTTTCAAGGTCCTTTCCAAGATAAGGATACGACATAGTGAAATATATTTGCAGGCATGTGAGTTAAATAAACTTCAGAGAAGCAAAACAGCTTAGTGAAGGAAAATAAGTACAAAAGCTAAAGCTCTTAAAGAACACGGGGATAATACAGCCTATCCGGAAGAGAAAGGCCCATAGATAATATTATGCAACCAATTCAATGCCAGTGTTTTGCTAAACTGTGGTCTTCTTGTATCAATGTTTCATACAGTCTCTCTACCTAAAACCCCTCTTCCATGATGATTACTAACTTGATGTAAATTGTTGTATCGCTTAGTTCAGTCCTTTCTAAATATTTTTTAATACAAGATAGGCATTCAATAAATTCTTGTTGGAAGTTCCTTTTAATTCATTTGACATCTAATAACAGTAATAATCATATGAGGAATAAGTAATAATTTTTTAGTATTTACTATGGCCCCATACATAGATTTGGAATTATTCATGCACTTCAGATGCATGATTTCACTAAATTCCTACATCAACCTTATAGGTCATTACTCTCTTTAGCGTTATTTTACAGATGACTGCCAAGTCAAAGAAGTTAAAGCACTCACCTGAGGTCATGGGCCATAAAAGAGAAACCATGATATAAACCCAGCAGTCTTAACTCCATAATCCATGCCCTTGATCATTATTTTAGACTGCCAATTCCTCCTTCAAAACGTAACTTATCAACAATGAAAGGGACATGGGGACCCAGTTAGCGTAATGGCTATGTCGCTGGACTCCCACGTAGTCGACCGCGGTTCCCCTCCCAGACCGGCTGCTTAAAACTCATGCAGGGCGCATGTGCGTGCGTGCCCTAGGACCCAAGAGGAGAATGGAGGAGAAGGGATTGCTGCGTGGCCATCCTCCCTGGGGGGTTATTTCTCGCTTTCTTTCTGTCTCTGCTTGGCGAGCACACGCGCCCTATAGCGAAAACCTCTCCAAAAAAAAAGGGGGGGGGGGACATGCTGTTTTGACGGACAGCTTCCCTTCCAACCACTTTATGCAACAGAAATAAGATCTCAGCTCCCAAAGTAGAAATGGTCTCCGTCAGTGGAAGTACAGTTGTATTGGGCCCTGAATCCCGCCTAAGCAAGTTTCTCAGCTTCTGACCGCCAGGCTATCATTCTATCCTTCCTAAGTGGTTGATCTATGAAGTTCGATTGTCCATGCTAAAGAAACCCTTTGTGGGTATGGATAATCAGGAACAGATTGTATTTTTCATTGTTTTGGTTTACAGGAGAATTTTTGATAGTTTCATTATTTAAAAGTTTATAAAATAATGTCTTGGGGTCAGCGGATGGTACAGTGGTTATGTCGCTGGATTTCTACATGGCTGGCTGTGATTGGAGTTCTGGACCCTGTGGCTTGAAACACACCAGGAACGTGTGTGCATGCCCAAGATCGCAGAATGGCCAGAACTTCAATATTCTTTGGTTGAGAAAATTCCAAAGCTATGTATGTAACACGGAATCCTTTCGGATGGTCATGACAGCTCTTTCCAAAGGGAAACTTGCAAGTATTGGCTACATCGGAATTTAATCAGAAACTAAAGTGATCTCCTGGAACATCCCCTAGACCTCTTTGTTTTTACTAGTATGATTTTTCAAAATGACCGGTAATATAATTTTTCTTCCTTTACTCGCGACTGTGTGTGCGTGCGTGCGTGCGCATAAAGTAGAGAAAAGAGAAGCACTCTCCACAGGGTCTGGTCACACTGCGATCCCCTTCCTCCCAATCCTCCCGCCCTGGGATACTGGGCACTCTCCCACTGCCGGACTGTTTCTGACCAACCTGGATGACATTCGCACGGCGGTGGCATATGGGATCCGCCGCCGCCTGTGCCGCGCATTCCGCTGCTCCACGGAGCCGACCCTAAATATATAAATTTTTAATCGTTTCCCACAATCGTATTCCAGTTTTTAACAATTTGCCCTGAATTCTGTCAGGGTCTGCTGAGTGGACAGAAATGGTGAGGGTAAAACAGGAATTGTTAATAGACTAGGATGGGGGACGGAGCAGTGAGGGACAGAAACGAGTCCCTTTTCCTTGCAATGGATCTGGAGTCTCAAAGCAGAATTAGTGCTAACGATGATGACAATTATATACGTTCAGTCTTAGCTATGTACTCACAAAGTAGTACAATCAAAAATAAGATGCCGCAGTACAATAAGTATCTCTCTGTCGCGGTCGACTGCGTTCACACGGACTTGCTTAAATTTAGATTCCATTTAGTAAGGAAGAAAAAAAGTCCGTGTGAGCACAGAAACGCCGCGAATATTGTACCGAAAGCAAACAAAATCCAAAGGAAGGGACACCCGTTTCCTTAGTGGCTCCGTTAAAAGGCAAAGTGTTAGAAATAACGAGACATATTGAGGCCGACAAATGAGCGCTGAGTTCTACGCAACGGGGGAGTTTAGAAATTTTCAAGTACTTGTATTAAATCTCATGAAACTTTTGCCCCGTTACTAGTTCCGCTAAAGAGTTACGGTCCACCGGTCATTACAGCTGGCTTTATATCCCTAAGGCCTCAAAGCATTGTTCTAAGGGAACCCCAGAAAGCCCCTTAGCCCCTCAGGCGAGAACACTGGATAGCTGACACCCAGGACTTTGCACTGCATCTCCAAGGGTTGGGTGGTTGGCCTCCGAGGGCTGTCCAAACCCAGAGGAACATCCTCCCAACTGTTGCATGATATCAAAAGAGAAAGCCAACGACCACCGGAGTACTCCAGATCGCAATAGGAGAAAAACTCCAACAGACAACAGTCTTTTAGTTATATATATCTTTTATTTTAATTTTTGCATTTGATGGAGGCTCACAATTTCCCGCCGCCTTCGAGCCTCCTCTCGCTCGAGGAAAGATTGCACCTGTCACTTCGCTCAGGGACCCGAGCCCCACCCGCCCGACACCTGTCAAGCTGGAGCCCGAGACCCTCCCGGCCGCCTTCCCCCCAGAACCCTGTCACCATTCTGCACACGCTCACTGCGATCCCCTTCCTCCCAATCCTCCCGCCCTGGGATACTGGGCACTCTCCCACTGCCGGACTGTTTCTGACCAACCTGGATGACATTCGCACGGCGGTGGCATATGGGATCCGCCGCCGCCTGTGCCGCGCATTCCGCTGCTCCACGGAGCCGACCCTAAATATATAAATTTTTAATCGCTTCCCACAATCGTATTCCAGTTTTTAACAATTTGCCCTGAATTCTGTCAGGGTCTGCTGAGTGGACAGAAATGGTGAGGGTAAAACAGGAATTGTTAATAGACTAGGATGGGGGACGGAGCAGTGAGGGACAGAAACGAGTCCCTTTTCCTTGCAATGGATCTGGAGTCTCAAAGCAGAATTAGTGCTAACGATGATGACAATTATATACGTTCAGTCTTAGCTATGTACTCACAAAGTAGTACAATCAAAAATAAGATGCCGCAGTACAATAAGTATCTCTCTGTCGCGGTCGACTGCGTTCACACGGACTTGCTTAAATTTAGATTCCATTTAGTAAGGAAGAAAAAAAGTCCGTGTGAGCACAGAAACGCCGCGAATATTGTACCGAAAGCAAACAAAATCCAAAGGAAGGGACACCCGTTTCCTTAGTGGCTCCGTTAAAAGGCAAAGTGTTAGAAATAACGAGACATATTGAGGCCGACAAATGAGCGCTGAGTTCTACGCAACGGGGGAGTTTAGAAATTTTCAAGTACTTGTATTAAATCTCATGAAACTTTTGCCCCGTTACTAGTTCCGCTAAAGAGTTACGGTCCACCGGTCATTACAGCTGGCTTTATATCCCTAAGGCCTCAAAGCATTGTTCTAAGGGAACCCCAGAAAGCCCCTTAGCCCCTCAGGCGAGAACACTGGATAGCTGACACCCAGGACTTTGCACTGCATCTCCAAGGGTTGGGTGGTTGGCCTCCCAGGGCTGTCCAAACCCAGAGGAACATCCTCCCAACTGTTGCATGATATCAAAAGAGAAAGCCAACGACCACCGGAGTACTCCAGATCGCAATAGGAGAAAAACTCCAACAGACAACAGTCTTTTAGTTATATATATCTTTTATTTTAATTTTTGCATTTGATGGAGGCTCACAATTTCCCGCCGCCTTCGAGCCTCCTCTCGCTCGAGGAAAGATTGCACCTGTCACTTCGCTCAGGGACCCGAGCCCCACCCGCCCGACACCTGTCAAGCTGGAGCCCGAGACCCTCCCGGCCGCCTTCCCCCCAGAACCCTGTCACCATTCTGCACACGCTCAGTGGTGGCGGGGGGCTGGGAGGGGCCCTTTCCCCGAC
>NW_006159475.1:697897-708892 GCF_000334495.1 Tupaia belangeri chinensis | reverse complement strand
AGTGGGCAGCGGTGCTGGAGGTTCCGCGGCGGCTGGGGCAGCACTGGCGGCCGCTCTTCTGGAGGTTTTGGGCGGCATGACGCCCTCGCAGGGCAGGAGACAGCGAGCTGTGGAGCAGCGCGGAGGAGGGCGACGCGCGCGCACGTCGGGGCACGCCCAGCCGGCTCCCGACTCCCGTTACAAAAATAATTTGAACGTCCCCTGAGAAAAACCGGACGCGCCCTCCCCCGCCCGGCAACCCAGCGCCGCGTCCAACCGCGGGAAAACGTCACTTCCGCCCGCGGCGTCACGTCCGCGAGGCTCCCGGGCTCGAAGGCGTCTGGAGGGGACCTGGGCGCTGGGTGATGCGCCGGCTAGGGCGCCAGGTCGCGGGGGCTGGGCGGGGACGCTTGGCTCGGCGCCAGGCGCCTTCTCGGAAGCAACCGCGGCGGCCTAGACGTGTTTGAACCCGAAGCTCTCCACCGAAGGCCGCTGTGCCTGTAATGGGGCTTTTCAAAAGTCTCGGGTTAACACTGGTCCGGTCTCTATCCGTCGGTCTGATTAGGGCTGAAAATCGCCCTGCAGGGAATATCGGGCCATTGCACCCTAGGCGGGCACGCCTTTCTCCCTCCGTGGGCTACGCCCCTGTTCCCCACTAGACTATCCAAGCAAAGTCAGGCAGGAAAAAAAAAAGTGCAACACCTAATAGGTGCTGAACTTTGCAATCACCAGAAGATAAAAAATATAGGACAATTGCTGGCCTTTCGGGATATTGGTTAGGGGTCTTGCTGTGGGTGCAGATGGAGTGTAATAAAAGGGCTGTCTAGTGGCGTCAAAACAGGAGGCACCATCCAGTCTAAGGAGAGCAGAGCAGCAGCGGGATTTTTAAAAAGTTTGTCAGGCCAACCTAACATTTAGTGTAGGATTCGCTCTGTACCAGGGACTGTGCTGGCCACCTTACATTATTGAATCCTTAAGAACAGCTCTTTAAAATGCGTAGTGTTAGCATTCTACACTGCTGATGAGGAAACAGGCTCAGAGGAGTTAGTTTGCTTATCACAGAGCGGGTGGGTGCCAGGACTAGAGCACAACTATATTTGGTTCCACTTATCCATTACATTCTATTGACGAAGAAAAGCTGGGAGAAGTAGCATTCACAAGGGCACAAAGAAAAAATGATTGTTGGAACTAGCACCATCAAGCAGTGAGTTGGAAGTATCTTTCTGGGCCTGCTAGTGGCCTAGTGGTTAAAGATCTGGATTGCTCAGGACCAGCAGTTGGCTATGTCGCTGGACTCCCATGTAGTCCACCACAGCTCAAGTCCTGGGCCTAGTGGCTTAAACTCGCACAGGGGGCATGTCCATGGGTGTCCAAGATCCTGAGAGGAAAATGGAGAAGAGATTGCCGTGTGGCCATCCACACTGGGGAGTGATTTCTCGCTTTTTCTCATCTCTTTCTTGTGAGCGCACCCTATACCAAAAACCTCTCAAGAAAAAAAAAATAATAATAATAATAAAAAGGTCTGGATTCCACATGGCTGGTTGTAGATGGAATCCTACCCCTTGACTTGACAAACATGCTGGTCAGGTGGATGGTGTGGGGGTGCCCAGAATCCCATGGGATGGAGAAATGGATGAGAAAGGAGACAGCCTACACCCTTTAAAGAGAAAGGAGGCTCCCTACACCACATAGGGGGCTGCTTCCTCCCTCTCCCTCCGTCTCTCTCTGCTGTCTCTTTCTCTCTCCCTGCCAAGCACAGGCACCTTCTGGCACTTTAAAAAAAAAATAAGTAGTATAACTTCTGTCTCTTGACTTGAAGTAGTATATATTCAGTCATCCCTCTGATCAGTGGCATACTGTTCCCAGACACTCTTATAATAGCCAAATTCATGATGCTCAAGTCTCCTACATGAAATGGAATAGTATTTATGTATACTCTACATAGACTGTTCTGTATTATTTAAATCATCTTCAGATTATTTATAATACCTAGTAGAATGTAAAAGTTATGTGAATGGTTGTACTGAATTGTTTTTTATTTACATAATTTTTATCGTCATTTAAAAATTTTTTTTAATTTAGTTTTTGATCCATGGCTGGCTGAATCTGTGGATGAGGAGTCCATAGATACTATATACATATTAGTAGTTGTCTACCTCAAATACATGGTTTCTTCTCTTTAGAAGACACTGTTAGTAGGCCTACTCAGAAGTCCTCAACTGAGGTGCTGGGAATAAAGTCCAGTTGAAGCCTCTCATCCTGGAACAGCTGAGAAGGTTCTGAGACAGCAAAAGCTTCAAGCAGGCATGGCTGCAAGCCTTCTGGGTTTGTCCCACCAAGTTGTACGATGGATGATCATTTTCTGTGTGCCATGATAGATGCCAGAATATGTAGTCTTCACAAGCTCTGGCCTG
This sequence comes from Tupaia belangeri chinensis, assembly GCF_000334495.1. Lineage (NCBI taxonomy): Eukaryota > Metazoa > Chordata > Mammalia > Scandentia > Tupaiidae > Tupaia > Tupaia belangeri. Next base: position 706,499 of record NW_006159475.1, on the reverse strand, counting down.
TGTAACAGCCAGGCCTGCCTAACTTCAGATCCCTGTCTGTGGGGGCCAAATGTCTGTCAGGAGGTAGAGTGTGGGAAGCTCCGCACCAGCAAGTCAGCCGATGTTTCTCAGAGAGCAAACAATTACCATGATTGGTTCCCTTCCAAAAACCTGACCTTCGAAACCTTGCTCTGATTGGCCACTAGAATCCCTCAAACTTGCATATCTGGCACCTCATGATTGGTTCAAAAGCAACCAATCATAACCCTCCATTAACAACCAATCAGGGCCCACCATTTACAACCAATCACAGTTCACTGTTTACAACCAATCACGACCCACCGTTTACAACCCACCAGAGTGTATATAATCACGATGCCTGGCCCACAGTAGCCAGACGACACAGATGACCGAGAAGACGACACAGACGACCGACAACGACTAGGAAGACGACAACTGAAGAGCCTGAAGGGCTGAAACACCGCGCAGTCTCCAGACCACCCTGAAGATCCCGAAGAGCTGACACTGCATCGTCTCCAGACGACTTGGGAGACCCTGAAGAACTGTAACACTACATCGTCTCCGGACGACCCTGAAGAGCTGTGACACCGCGTCGTCTCCGTGCTGCTCACAGTAGACGACGCAACACTGCGTCGTCTCTGTGCTGTACCGTGCTGCCCACAATAAATGGATGACACTGTCGTCTCTGTGCTGTAACACTACGCCGCTTGTCCTGGCTCTCACTCCTTCACTCAGGAAACCTGTTCGGCTGTCCCCCCGAGTCGGGACAGTAGAGTCCAGGCCCAGCTACAGAGAATGAACACAATTACAATGGCAGTCCTGTTAACCTTTCCCTAGATTCATTTAAGCAAAAGCTCAGTATGCAATTTTGACCTCTAGAAGATGAAGGACAGAGAGTCTGCTGGGAGTCTGATAAAACGAGATATACGGATGCCTCAGTTTACCCCCTTTATTATCATGAGGATGCAGACTTAGGAATTGCTGCAAAAATAAGGAGGGCAGGAGAGTGGAGGAAAGGTTTAAGAATTTAAACAAACTCTTTTCCCATGTAGGCATGACTTGCTTTATTTAAATCCATTTTTATCAACATTTGAATTTACCACACTTATGAGAAAACAAAGGGAGATTTCTCAATTTACAAAAGGATGTGTGTCCTTGCTATAGACTAATTTAACTATGTTCCCTAGTCCTTTCGAAATGTATTTTCCTTCCACAAAGCTCAGGAGCAACTAAGTCAATCAAAAACCTTACAATTCCCCCACACAGTTTTCTCTTATACTAACAAGGAAGTGTTAGAAATTCTACAGATTCTTTATTATTATTATTATGCCTTTAAGACAAGGTCTCACTATGTCACTGTTTTTCTGTCTCAGCCTCTGGAGTAGCTGGGACTACAGGCCCACACAAGCAGGCCTGGCTTTTCAAGTGAACCAGGAGTGAAACCCAGGCCTCCCACGTGGCCTCAGCCTATGGAGCAGCATCTTACCAATGTGTGCCTATACAGCTGAACTTCCGCCGATGCTTGAAGGCGGTTTCCCCAGGTCTCTCCCCACTTGCCTAGTACTTTTAAGAAGATTGCTGTTAAGAACAAAAAAGCCTATTATTTTGATTTCCTATTGGGAGAATAAACTCTCCTTAGCTCAAGACCTTTTTAGTAAATTTAGTTTAAATTTAGCAAATTTACAGTAAAATATAGTCTAAAAAATGTTTTCTGAGTCTCCACCAGTCTGAAAAGTCTTCCTTCAGCACTTTTGCATCCCTAGGCTGCCACACTAACTCTCTCTCTTTACCATCTAGCTTCTTGAAGGGGTAGTCCCCATTGGTTATATTTCCCCAATTCTTCGATCTACTTGTTCCTGGATTCTTCTATGACCACCCACCAGCATTCTGCTGAAATCACTGATGCCCTAATTGCCAATCCAGTGGGTTCTTTTCCATCCTCAATCTTTTCTAGCAATTAACACAATTAACTACTTCCTCTTTCTTAAAAGTTCCCTGGTCTTCCAGGAGCCCACAGTCTCCTTGTTCTCTGTTTTGTTACCTCATAAACTTCTTCACTAGTTCTTTTTCTCCTGGTCACTAGTTCTTTTGCTCCTGGTACCTTCAATGCAGGTACTCCGTAGAACAGTGCACTCGAAGTATGGTCCTTGGACCAGCGCCAGTCTGTAAGCTGTTTGTGCTTAGTCCACAAGGAAATAAGTAAAGAAATTAAAAATAAGTGCTGAGTTAGCCCATGGCCTTCTGGTTAAGGCAGCTGACCTACATAGACAACAAAGGAGTTCAAGTCCTAGACCTAGAGGCTTGAAAAACATACAGGCATCTGTGCGTGTGTGCCCAAAAATCCCAACAGGAGGAAGAAATGGAGGCGAAGGCATTGCAGCATGACTGTGCCTCAGGGATGGTGCTTTCTCTCTTTCACTGTTGAGCATATGTGCCCTCTAGCAAATTAAAAGGAAAAAGTATTTAGCAGTGTTCAGAGCAATTTGACACTTCAGTAATACTCAAATACACAATCATAGGACATCTTTCATAAAACAGAGGATGTAACAGTTCCAATTGTTCTCCAACTTGCCTGGTGAGTTCAGGTGGCATAATTCTGTCCTTATTATTCACTGTAGGACACATAACAATGAGTGACATTTTAAGGTTAGGTTGTTACCTGCAACCCAAAAGGGAATAAAATCTGTGAAAATGTAAATATTTGTTTACTTTTATAATTTGCTATTTTTACAGTCATTTGAATCCCTTCTCTCTTTTTTGGACAGAGGTGGAATGGAAAGAGAAAAGAAAAGAAAGGGTCCGAGATAAGCATTTATGTTTTTCCAACAGGGTCGTGCCAGTACCATGATCATTCTGCCCTAGCCTCTCAATTAGCCAGGATAACAGACACACCTAACCCTGCCTGGGGTCAGTCTGACACTGACCTTAGCCTCCCATGCAGTCTCCAGTTTCCCAGACAGTGGCACTACCCGAACACCCCCACATCCAGGTCTCACTTTAACTTTTAATCAAGACCATTTTTTTAAAAAATTCATAACTAGGGGCCAGCAGATTGCATAGTGTTTAGGGAACTGAACTCCCGCATGGCCAAACACAGTTTGAGTACTGAACCTAGTAAGTTGCTTTCTCTCTTCCCCTCTCTTTCTCTCTCTCTCTGTTTCTCTCTGGGAGAATTGAAAAATAATAATAAATAAAATCAAATAAATAATCCTTTTAAAAATTTCACACCTAAATTAGAAAAGCAAACTTTATGCCATTTTTTTTTCTTTTTTCGGAGAGGTTTTTGCTATAGGGCGCGTGCACTCGTCAGACAGACAGAGAGAGAGAGACAGAAAGCGAGAAATCACCCCCCAAGTGGGATGGCCATGCCACAATCCCTTCTCCTCCATTCTCCTCTCGGGATCTTGGGCACACACGCACACGTGCCTGGCGTGAGTTTAAGCCACCGGGTCCAGGACTCGAACCGCGGTCGACTACGTGGGAGTCCAGCGACATAGCCATTGTACTAACTGCTGGTCCCCCATTTATTTTTAATACTAAACTGTAGATGACCAAACAAGCTTCATTATCATGTTTTGTCATTAAAAGACACATCGGTAGTGTGTTAGTAATAGCAGTAGTAAACTAAAAGAGTGATTCCAAAAGATCTAAGACTCTGTACTAGTTTTACTCAGAAGTATAATCCACTTATTGTTTTCTTAGCCATAAGTCATAATGAAGTGCTAAAATCATGTACTAATGAAGGAATAAAGTCATCAAACTAAGCTGGCATTTATATATAAAATATAAAGAAACTGATTAGAGGGGCTGGCAGGTGATGTGGTGGTTAAAAGTGCTGGATTCCCACACGGCAGACCACGGTTCAAGTCCCTGACCTGGTGGCTTGCTTTCTTACTTTTCCTTTCTCTCTCTGTTTCTGTCTGGTCAAATAAATAAATAAATAAATAAATAATAGTAATAACAAATGCAAATAAATAAATAAATCTTTTAAAATAGTTTTTAAAAAGAAACTGATTCAAAATTTGATGCTACCTTTCAAATATTTCTTTTCCATCAAATAAGCTCTACATACAAATGCATGGATCCAGGTTCCATTTCTTTTATTGAAAGATAATGGAAATTTAATTATAATTTTATAGAAAAATTTTGGGAACTGGGTACTAGTGAAGGGTTGAACATGAAATTTGAAAATAAAGCATTGCTTCCTTTTTTGTATATAAAAGTTAAAAATGAATGTCCTAAGCTTGCTGAAATCTCTTTTTCTATTCCTTTTAACATATCTTTTTTGTGTGTGTGGAAATGAATTTTTTTTATTAAATGTATTTATTTACATTCATTCACTGTACATCATTACAGCATACAAAATGAGATTTTCCATCCAGAGTACACTGTATATTGGCTCAATCAAGCACATCGACATACATGTTATTGTCAACAAATAATTTTCCATTTCTTATTTTCTGTATGTTTTGCTTTTTTCCCCCCATCCTTGATTCCCTATCTCTTACCCTCTGCCATCTCCCACTCTCCTCCCACACTGTCTCTGGTATCTATATTTGCTTTCTATACTTTTCACACACACATTTTATTGAGTCACTAAAGATCTTAATTAATCTAAATATTTTCATAGCAAGTGCAGCTGATATATACATTTCCATGAACACAAGTCCAACTTTAGGCATAAGACTCAGTGAGTAGAATGAACATTCTATAAAGTAGCACCTAGCTGGGGCTATATGTCGTACTGCAGGCATCAAATACATATTTTTAATGTTTTTTTTTTTTTAATTTCAAGAAAAACAGTTTTATTTATTTATTTATTTATTTTTTTATTTTTGGAGAGGTTTTTGCTATAGGGTGCGTGCGCTCACCAGACAGAGAGAGACAGAGAGATAGAAAGCAGGAAATCACCCCCCAGGGGGGATAGCCACACCGCAATCCCTTCTCTTCCATTCTCCTCTCAGGATCTTGGGCACACATGCACAAGCGCCCGGCGTGAGTTTAAGCCACCGGGTCCGGGACTCGAACCGTGGTTGACTACGTGGGAGTCCAGCGACATAGCCATTACTCTAACTGTTGTTCCCAACAGTTTTAGTTATTTTTTTCCTGAAACTTTTTTTTTAACTTAATTTACATTCCTTCCCTAAGGATCATCACAGCACACAAAATGCAATCTCCCATCCAGTACACACTGCATAGTGACTCAATCATGCACATTACATGGGAAAGGACAGAGGGTCAGAAATAGGGGGTAAAAAAGAAAAAATTCTAGAAACTAGAAATGGAAAATTTTTGATAATAATATGCACGATTAAACCACTATGTAGTATATTCTGGATGGGAAATCACATTTTGTATCCTCTTAACATATCTTTAGAGACTAGTTTCTTTATAATTAGTGAGTAGAAAAATATAAAATAAAGTGTAAAACCAGCTTAGATAGACATTATATCCTACAAGTAGCTCCAACCTAGATTAGATAATGTAATATGCAAGGAATGGGACCAGCAGTTGGCGTAATGGCTATGTCGCTGGACTCCCATGTAGTCGACCACGGTTTGAGTCCTAGACCCGGTGCCTTAAACTCATGCCAGGCACATGTACATGAGTGCCCAAGATTCTTAGAGGAGAATGGAGGAGAAGGGATTGCAGCATGGCCATCCCCCCTGGAGGGTGATTTCTTTCTTTCTCTCTGTCTCTCTCTGTCTTTCAAAAACCTCTCCAAAAAAAGAAAAAATAATAATAAAAAAATTTAGTATGCAAGAAACCACTGATTTATCACACCAAAACTGTAAATATTGGTATTCATGCTTTCTGTATCATGTTTAGTATGAGATATTTATTCATTTCCAACTTTTTGTTGGTTATTACAACAATGGAATGACAAAAAGTTAGGAATGTAATAACAATGCTCTTTATTAATGATCTGTATGAAGTCTTTCAATAAACAGTGTGGGATCAACAGGTAGCATGGAGATTAAGGCACTTGGATCCCATGTGGCTGACTGAGCAGTTCAAGTCCCAGGCCTGACTGAAAAACATGTCAGGCATGAGTGTGTGCATGCCCAAAATCCAGAGAGGAGAGCGGATGAGAAAGGATTGAGGTGTGGCTACCCCCAGGATGATTTCTCCCTTTCCTTCTCTCTCTCTCTCCTCTCTCCAGTGAGTGCACTCACCCTATAGTAGAAACTAAAGAAGAAAAAAAAAAATAGAAAAATAAACAGTGTGCATTTTGTTATTTCATCCCATAGTTATGTTTGCTCTGATTATATTTATTGAAATGCAATTTCATTTCTCTTTAATCTTAAAAAATGTGAGCCTATATTTGGTGTGCCTTTGTTTTCACTGCCTTTGTTTTTATTTTATATCCCAAAAGTATTAGTTCATGACAAATGTGAAATTAAAAAGAATGAAAAGTCCCTTCGTAGGTACTACAGGAGACATGGGCCTTCAAAGATCTTCAATTCTCTCTTCTTGCTCTCTCTCAATTTCTTTATTTAAATTATCTCCCATATGTGTGTACTTTTTAAAGTCAAGTTTCAAGAAAGAGAGCCCTGTCCAGTCTATCTGAATTATTCAGGGTTAATGATAAGTTAGGGGAAAAAGAAAGCAGAGCCTCTGTTGCACTCAAGTGCACTCATCCCCCAGCAGCCTCTCCTTCCCACCAGTATATCAGTATTCTTTAATTAAAAAAAAAAGTTTATTTCTTCTGTGAATGAGAGGGAGAGAGACACAAAGACAGAGAAAAACCGGTACCCCCAGCAGGATCCCAATGCAGTGATCCACTCCCAGCCTAGCCCACCCTGGATCATGGCCACACGTGTACCTGAAGTACTCAGAGTGGTCTCCGGATGTGAACCCAGAATTTCCCCATGTGAGTTACCCTTGCAGAGCATCACGTTTTACTGCTGCACTACCATCTGCCCCCCTTTCACCTCTTTAAGGACTTCTCTTGTTACAGTGACCTCTCTGTGCCACCATTCACACTCCTCAGTAGAAAGAATGCTACTGATTCACCTACCAGATTGTAATTTCCACAAGCAGGACCAGTTACATAACTTGCAGGGCTCAAAGCAACATGAAAACATAAGGCCCCTGTTCAAAAAGTATTAGGAATTTAAAGATGATGACGGCAGAGCATTAGAGCAAACACAAAACCCTTCTGACATGGCGTGCTGTGTGACTGCATAATGTGAACGTGCACAAAGGCAGGAAGGCCTGGTTCTGTTTGGCTAACCAGTGTGTCCCCACACTTAGCATGTGGGCACAGAGTGGACCCTTAATAAATAGTTGTTAAATGAATGACCCTATTTTAACTTAATTACTTATCTCCAAATACTGTCTTATTCTGAGCTACTAGAACTTCGGTATATGGATTCAGCCCGGGAACTGAAGACCTGCGGCTGAACACCTGGGGCAAAAATCTTGGCAGGATGTTAAGCTCTCCTCTGATAAAGAGGTTAGGTATTTCTCTAAACAGATGGGGAAAGAGATTAAATATGCAAACAAATTTAGCCACAACAGAGATTCTAGCTCATATCTCAAAGGGCACAAAGTTGTAAAGATGAGGAACGCCTTAACAGCAAAGAAAAGAAAAAAGTGAAACTTGTGTCCATAATGGTTGTTCTGTTCTCATATTCTTTTTATTATTTATTTATTTATTTTGAGAGAGATTTTTGCTGTAGGGTGCATGCATCACTGGAGACACAGAGAGAGACAGAATGTGCGAAATCAATCATCCCCAGGGGAATAGTCATGCTGCAATTCCTTCTCCATTTTCCTCTCAAGATTGTGGGCATGCATGGGCACACACACACACACCGGCATGTGTTTCAGGCTGCCCCGGCCAGGACTCAAACTACAGTCAACCATGTGGGAGTCCAGCACCTTAACCACTACACCACCTGCTGGCCCCCATTATTTTCTTTTCTTTTTTTTTTAAATTTCATTTTCTTTTATACATTCAATCTCATTATTTAGCTTACAAAGTGACTATTTCAACAGGTGAACATTCATCCCTAGTCCAGTTGATAAAACTATAAAATATCTTCAACAGACAATACCACATTTCTTTGTCCCATTAACTTTGCCTCCTTATTTTTCTTCTAAGTCTCCATTCTTTTCTAATGTCCTCAACAAAGATTCAACTCTCTCTCAAAGTGGCAAGGGTGAAGGAGGATGACCAGGGCAACAAGTTGTAAGATTACAACTCATGCCAGTAAACAAAGCCCCTGCACAAAGAGAAGAAACTCTTCCATTTCTAAGTGCATGGGTTTCTCCCTATCAGAAAGCGTATCGAAGGTGTTCTGTTGACATTTTCTAGAGCCAAGTCATCAGGCACTCCACACAGGTGCAGTAATTAGGAAGTTTTGGTGACTTAGGGCACATCTCCTCTATGTAGAACTCTTGTATTCCCGATTTTTGTTTAATGCTCAAACCCTCCCCTAGTTCTCCTCACCAACTCTCACCTCCAAGATGAGGAGAGACAATTCATTATTTTATTTGCATATGACTTTTTAAATTAATAATATTAGCATGAGATGGACCCTAACCAAGAAAACCAGAAGTGGGGTTTGTAGCTTGGTCTTAATGAGAGCTTTCC
>NW_006159475.1:689312-697866 GCF_000334495.1 Tupaia belangeri chinensis | reverse complement strand
ATGACATTAACATTGTTCTAGATTTATGTCTATGCATACAGGAATACAAATTTTTTTGTAAATCTTATTTTAGGAATGGCTTAGTGAACTATACTTGTTTTCCAAAGTCACTGAAGTCCACACAAATTCTGCCAACTGAACTTGATACATTTACCTCTTCTAATCTTTAAGAACCATCTGTCTGAGTTGAGATGAGTGGAAGATAAGAAAATACATACTATCAAGTACAGTCCGAAAACACAGAGTGTAGTTCAATAGTGTGACAGTTTGGGTTATGTTAGCTATTAATAACAGAACCCAAATTAACAATGGATTGAACAATATCAAAGATTATTTTTATCTCAGGTAAAAATCTAGAGGTGGAAATTCCAACACTGAGTGAAAATTCTGCTCAAACAAGTCCTCAGGGACACAGACACCTTCAACTCACAATACTATCACCCCTGGACAGTGCTCAAGGACTAAGATGGCAGCCAAAATTCTCATGCACCTTTTAGACTGCAGGATGGGGGAAGGTCAAAGAAAAAGCCAGGGATGCTGCTGGTTCTCAATGAAAAGGAGTTCCTAGAAATTGCTGAAATATACTTGTGCTTACATAGCATTAGTCAAAACTTAGACACAAAGTCATACCTTCCTATGGGTGCAGGAAGTTTTTTCCATTTTTGAGAAGCCATGTATCCAGCTAAAATTCTGGGATTCTGTCTCTTAATAGGGAAGCATAGTGCTATGGCTGTTGGCGATAACCAGATGTCTCTGCCACACATAGCAAAGTATGTACTCATCAATTGGACACCCTGACACAGAGATTCCCCATGGTAGATAACACTGATGTTCTCCAGTAGATCACACATTCATTATTTTGTGCATCCGCTCCTACACTGATGCTGGGATTGACCTTGTGACTTGTTTGGACAACGGAATCTCAGTAAGCATAAAACAAATAGTACCTAGTGCATTAGGGTTTGTCGTCCTTGAACCCAGGGACCATGATGGGGCCAGCAGATGGCGTGGTGGTTAAGAGTGCTGGATTCCCACATGGTCAACTGTGGTCTGAGTTCTGGACCTGACAACTTGCTTTCTCACTTTCTTCTCTCTCTCTCTCTCACTCTGTCTCTCTCTGGTCACATTAAGATAAATAAAAATAAGTAAACAAATAAAGTTAAATAAAACAATTCTGAAAAAAAGAAGAGATAAATTTTAAGTATTTAATACCTTTGTTTACAAAAAAAGAAAGAAAAGAAAGAAAGAAAGCACAGGTTAGTTCCTTTGAGGATGACAGGCCACATAGTAAGAGGCCTAACATCCCACCAACCTACCAGGTGAGATGGGAAGAACCACACAGTCACTAATTAATCATTATTGCTTTTAGTTATTAATTTTGGAGGCAGTTTGTTAAGTGATACAGCCCTTAGACAACCTTCTGAAGTACTTCAAGCATTTAAGGAACATCAAACATGACACAGCAGAGTTTGAAACATAAAGAGAATATACCATATGGCTTAAAATTGTTTCCCTGGCCTCTTGAAACAGAAGTATGCTTTGGCACATTTAAGCAAAAGTGAGACTTTATTGAAGGATACTACATGGAATTAAAAGAAATGCTGAAAACCAAGAACCAGGAAGGGTAATGTATCAGACACACAAAAAAGCAGTGTATATATGTATGTCACCTCCCGCCTATCAACCTCACCTGACCCCAGGATCATTGGCAACATATTTTCCCCAGCAGCCACCACAACAATCCCCTCTGCATGGGCTCTGCCCAGCCACTGCTGCAGCAACAGACGTCACACAAGCTCATCCGATAGTTCTCCACCCTCATCCCCAAGCCACGCACATTTCACTCTCACCCCAGGAGGGAAAACATGGTGCAACATCTTTGGAACTCACATACACAGCCTGGAAGTGCAGAGGAGCTAATGCCCACAGGGTAAAAATTTAACCAATAGGACAAGAGTCCAGCAGGTGAATTCCTCTCCCTTAGTCCACCCAGATTATCTTTAAAGACAGCTGTTCAAATGACCTCTCAAAATATCCTCCCACAACCTTGAGCAATCAGAGGGGCTTGATACCAAGGAGTGGCTAGTTCAGTAATAAACACATATGTTGGTTTCTCCTTCTTCTCTGCCCATCCTTTGTCTCTTCTCCTGTTTCTCTCAAACTGCACTGAGATTCTATCTTCTAAAGAATCCAGCTCAAGAAACTTGGAACCAGGAATGTCCTGAAGACACCAAGGATAGGATTTGGGGGTTGGCTTAATCACTAACCTTATGGCGATAAAGACCCCTGGCCCGGTAAATGGGGCTCCATGTTGGTATGATTACTAGGGTTTCCCAGCTGTGGCTATCTGGAATGCAGTGCAGGTAGAAGGTAAGATAGATGGTGTCTGTGGTGGTTCATAAAGATGAGGACAGTAATTGTGTCAGAATTGTGGAGTGGGACGGATTCTGTTGGTGGAATAGTAAAACTTGCAGAAGAAAATGATATCTTAGGGCAACCATTTGCCTTCTTTTTAAAAAATTTTATTTATTTTGGTTTTTGCTATAGGCCATGTGTGCTCACCAGAGAGAGACAATGAGACAGAGAGGAAAAGTGAGAAATCATCCCCCAAAGGGTATGGCCATGCCACAATCCCTTCTCCTCCATCCTCTTCTTGGGATTTTGGGCATGCATACACATGCATACACATGCGCACAGCACGATTCTCAAACCGCCAGGTCTGGGACTCAAACTTCAGCCAGACATGTGGGAATTCACTGTGCAACCTCCTGGTCTCACCATCTGCCTTTCTAAGGCACAGTATCAAAGTCAAAGAGTCTATTGGCAACTTTTCTTTTTAAGAGATATTTTTGCTATTCGGTGCGTGCGCTCACCAGAGAGAAAGAGAGATACAGAGAAACAGAAAACAAGAAATCACCCTCTGGGGGGATGGCCATGCCGCAATCCCTTCTCCTCCATTCTCCTCTTGGGATTTTAGGAATGCACACACATGTGCTGAGTGTGATTTTTTTAAGCCACCAGTCTGGGACTCAAACCATGGTCAACTACATAAGAACCCAACAATGTAACCATTACACCATCTGCTGGTCCCTCTATTGGCAATTTTTCTAAAGAATTATTTTACTGGGAACCGGCAGTTAGCGTAATGGCTATGTCGCTGGACTCCCACGTAGTCAACCGCAGTTCGTGTCCCAGACCTGGTGACTTAAAACTCATGCCAGGCACGTGTGCATGAAGCCCCAGATCCCAAGAGGAAAATGGAGGAGAAGGGATTGCGGCATGACCATCCCCCATGGGGGGTTATTTCTCGCTTTCTTTCTCTATGCCTCTCTCTGTCTGCCTGGCGAGTGAACACGCCCTATAGTGAAAACCTCTCCAAGAAAAGAAAAAAAGAATTATTTTATTTAACTTTATTTTTTTACTTATTTAAATTTGACCAGAGAGGGTGGGGTAGTGAGAAAGCAAGCCACTAGGTGCAGGACTCGAACTGTGGTCTGCCATGTGGGAATCCAACACCCTTAACCACCATGCCATATGCCGGCCCACTATTGGCTACACTAAAAAGTGGACCCAGATTAGGAGCAGGAAAGTTGAAAAGGCAATGCATAGACTTGCAGAGTTTTCTGGGTCCACATGTGGTCCCTGAAAAGGAAAAGAGTATTACCCTAAGACTTAGGATGAGATATTTGAGTAGATAGGCCTGAGAATATTGAATGTCCCAGTTTCTCCCTATACCTGTAATGTACTGGAAAAAGATTTAACAGCCAGTTCTCATGGAAGCAGGGGTATGGAAAAAAACATTTTAACATTTGCCAATTTCTATTATGGAAACACTCCCACCTTGGTCAGTTTCAAGCTACCAACCTAATGCCACCAAACAGAGTTATGGAGAGATGTTCATACACAGTTGGCTCCTGCTCCTGTATGAGCCACTCTTACCTTCCAATGCTCTGAATCTTCCAATCAGCAGAGGAGTACCTCCAGGTTGCTAGAAGAATGTCCTCTCACCTGTAAATGATGCAATGACTCCTCTGACAGTATGTTCCCCCCAAAGACAGAGAAATAGCTTAAGTCTCCAGCAACTGTTAGATACAAGGCCTGAGTTGAACTGACACCATAATTGATTCTTCAATTAGAATAGCAACTGTGAAGTTTTGGCTCAAATCCAACAGCGAAGCCAATGGATTCATGAACACAGTCTATGATTAAGTCACTGACTGCGTAGAGAAGATCATCTCAGTTGAGAAACCCCTCCCATCTTGCTTCCTAGACCTGTGGAGGTGGAGTAACAGCTATTATGTAGGAGGACCAAGTGGTTGCCTCTGAAACTACCAAGTCAAGGTAGTAAATCAGAAACAAGACAGCATCTTTGGAAGAACTGCAGACATCATTCTCAAAAATTTAAAGGAGTTGTCATTTCCATTGTATTCTCATTCAATTCTATCAGACCCCTGCAAAACTGGAATGATGGCAGATGACAGTCAATATTATGTACACTTAAGCCGGTGGTAGCCCAGTAGAGGTGTATCATACCACACGGGTATCTTCAGAGCAGATCAACGTAGCCTTTGGCATTTGGTGTGCAGTTATTAATTAAATATATGTGATTTTTAAAATTATTTTATTTAACTTTATTTATAATTTATTCATTTGTTTATTTAAATTTGACCAGAGAGGGACAGAGTAAGAGAGAAAGTGAGAAAGCAAGCCGCCAGGTCCAAGACTCGAACCACGGTCGGCCATGTGGGAATCCACATTGATGAAGTGTCTAGGATGCAGTGCTCTGAGCATGCAGGGAATATCACCTTTAATGTAAAGGCAAGCTGTTGCACCTCTTATCTCTTGTGCCTCTTTGGATTCCAAAGGCAGCACATACCACTTGAGTAATACAACTTTTATTCATTTATCATTTTCATATTTGACTTAGAATGCCCCTAATTGCAAATGAGTACCGAAGTCAGCAATGCCTCTCAACTAGGTCCAGGCTGTAGTTTAAGCTTCCCTGCTATTGAGCTATATAGTCTAGCAGAGCCAATGGCAACAGAGGTATTGGTGGCAGATAAATGCTATGTGGCATCCCTGGCAAGTCCCGATAGGAGGTACATCTCTGAGGTTTTGGAGCAAAGCAAAGATTTCTGCCACAATTACTTTTTATGAAGGGACTGTAAAAAGTTTACAGAAAATGGAGCCAGCAGATGGCATAGTGATTACATCATCGGACTCGCACATGGCCGACTGTGGTTTGAGTCCTGGACCCAGTAGCTTCAAACTCACGCTGGGTGACTGTACTTGTGTGCTCAAGATCCCAGAAGGAGAATGGAGGAGAAGAGATCGTTGCATGGCCATCCTCCCTCAGGGGTGCTTTCTCACTTTCGCTCTTATTGTGTCTGTCTCTCTTTCTCTAGAGAGCACACACACCCTAGAGCAAAAGAAAAAAAAAAAAACCTCTAGGAAAAAAAGTTTACGGAAAATGGAATTAAAGTACAAGTTTTGATGTAAAAACATTTTGAAATCCATGCATAACTTTTTTTCATAATATGCATTTCCATAAATGTGTTGAAGACCCCTTTTATTTGAGCGGTAGGTGGCCTCTAGAAGTTGAGGTCTACCTTCAGCTGATATCGAGTAAGAAACTGAGGCCTGGGGACCAGCAGATGTTGTAAAGGTTACGTTACTGGACTCCCACATGACTGACCATGGTTTGAGTCCTGGACCTACTGGCTTGAAACTCATGCTGGGTGCATGAGTGTGCATGCCTAGATTCCCAAGAGGAGAGCAAACACACACACCCTATAGCAAAAAAATCTCTTTAAAAAGAAAAAAGAAATTGAGGCCTGAGCTCATAAAACAAGGATGTGAATTCTGCCAACCACCACACAAGCTTGGAAGCAGATCCTTTCCTAGATGAGCTGCCATATGAAAACCCAGCCTAAGCCAATACTTTGATTGCAGCTTTCCAAAGGACCAACTAACTGTGCCCAGATTCCTGATCCATAAAAACCATGAGACAATAAATGTGTGTTGCTTAAGCCATAAAGTTCATGGTGATATCTCTGTGCCATAATAGATAACTAATAAAATGGCAAAAACGTTCTGGAAAATGATTTAACATTTTTCATAACATTAAACGCACACTGCACATATGACCCAGCAATTCCTTATTCAAGAGAGGTAGAAAACATAGGTCCCTAAAAATGACTGTTACAAGAATATTCATAACTTTATTCATAATAACTAAAAGCTAGGGAAAAAAAACCCACCAATATCCATCAATATAAGAACAGATGAAGAAATTGTAGGTATATTAATATAATACAATAGATACTGCTCAGCATATGGAATAAAATTTTGATACACACAAAACATGAATGAATTTCAAAATCATCATGCTGGGACCAATAGATGGCATAATGGCTACGTAGCTGGACACCCATATGGTCGACCATGGTTTGAGTCCCAGACCTGGAGGCTTGAAACACGTGGGGAACATGTGCATGCATGCCTGAAATACTGAGAGGAGAATGGAGGAAAAGGGATTGCAGCATGGCCATCCTCCCTGGGGGGGGTGATTTCTTGCTTTCTTTCTCTCTGTCTTTCTGTTGAGTTCATGTGCCCTATAGCAAAAATTTCTTTCAAAAAAAAAAAAGCAGTATGCTAAATTAAACAAGCCAAATACAAAGGAATAGTAACTGTATGATTTCATTTGTATGAAGACCTTAGAACAGGTAAACCCAAAGGCTATGGAGTAACTTTCCTTTTTCTCTCTCTTTTTCTCTTTCTCTTTCTTTCTCTTTCTTCTTCTCTCTTTCAGATATTTGCCATAGGGTGCATGCACTCACTGGTGAGATAAAAAGAGACTTGAGAGAGAAAGTGAGAAATCACATCACCCCCACCAGGAGGGATGGTCATGTCATAATCCCTTTTCCTCCATCCTCCTCCTAGGATTTTGTGCATGCACACAAACATGCCTGGTGTGAAATTCAAGTCTCTAGCTCCAGGACTTGAACCAGGGAGTTCAGCACCTTAACCAACATGCCATCTACTGGCCCCAGGAATAACTTTATTCAATGATAGGTTCTGTGTCTTGAGGTATGGGTCATACAGGTATATGTATTTGTCAACATTTGAACTATATAGTGAAAAATCTGTGCTTACATGTAAATTCTAAAAAATAATAAACAAAAAACAAAGTATAAGGGAACTGCTCAAAACTTCTTTAAGCAGTTTCTGTGTATAGGTGATGATTATGAGTATTTATTGATTAAATGTGGGATACAGAGTTTACAGCATTCATTGGGGGGATGATTGTCTCTTTGTGGATTAAGTTAATGAAGCTTAAGGCAAAAAGCTCAACTGAGAAAGAACAAACAGAAGGTATCCTTTCCTCTGGTTTTCATAAACTCAATATGGCAGCAGATATCTACATTTGTCTTAAGGTAATTTGGCTTGAGACATGCTACTATTCTTAATTCAAAATAATATTTGTTGTAGTACACTGCCAAGCAATGCACAAAGATTAAATTATTTTAAAAGCCTATGAATGGGACCAGCAGATGGCATAATGGTTATGTCGCTGGACTCCCACATGGCCAACCGTGGTTTGAGTTCCAAACCTGGTGGCTTCAAACTCACTTTAGGCATGTGCATGCCCAAAATCTAGAGAGGAAAATGGGATCGCAGCATGGCCATCCCCCTAAGGGGTGATTTCTCACTTTGTCTCTCTCTCTCTCTCTCTCTGGCAAGCGCATGCACCTTAAAAAATCTCTCTTAAAAAAAAATCCATGAGCACAAAACTGTTAAGGGCATCAAAAAGGAGAAAAACCTGAGAAATTGCCATAATTTAAGGAGAAATAATGACTAAATATAATTTGATACCCTGGATAGGATCTTAGGACACAAAAAGGGCATAGGTAATGACTAAGAAAACTAAGGAAATCTGAATAAAGAATGAATGTTAGCCAATAATAATGAACCAATAATGGTTTGTTAACTGTAACTAGTATACCTTACTTATGTAAGATATTTTCAGGGGTTGTGCGGGGCAGGATATGGGGAGATATATGGAAACTATACTGTATTTTCAACTTCTCTGTAAATATAAAACTGCTCTAAAAAATAAAATGTATTTTTTATAAAAGGCCTTGGACGGCAAGTTATTTATGTAATCTAATAGTACAATCTAGGAGACGAGTACTGTAGGAGACTTATCAAAGAAAACACTAAAAAGAGGATAGGATTAAAGTGCTAGGTCATGAGGCTGGCAGGTGATGTGGTGGTTACGGCAGCTGGACTCCCACATGGCTGACCACAGTTCAAGTCCCAGAACTGGCAGCTTGTTTTCTCACTTTCCTTCTCTCTCCGGTCAACTTAAATAAATAATAATAATAATATAATAGCTATTATTTAATAAAATTAAATAATTCTTAAAAACAAATACTAGGGGGAACCAGCAGTTAACGTAATGGCTGTGTCGCTGGACTCCCTCCCACGTAGTCAACCGCGGTTCGCATCCTATACCCGGTGGCTTAAAACTCACGCGTGTGCGGATGTGCAC
>NW_006159475.1:688904-689233 GCF_000334495.1 Tupaia belangeri chinensis | reverse complement strand
CTGTAGCTCTCTGCCTGTCTGGCGAGTGCACGCGCCCTATAGCGAAAAACCTCTCCAAAAAAATAAAAATAAAAATAAAAATAAAAACAAAAACAAATACTAGGTCAGAAGAAAAGGATCAGCACCCAATAATAGAATTTGTATGTCTCCCTCCAAACGGTTGCTTCAAATGTAATGAACATCAATGAGCCTCTCTTCTGCCAGCTCCTATTATTTTTATTTTGCTCTCTGACAATTGAGATGTGGGACATGTTCAAGTTTTCCTGACATTACTGGCATAAAAGTATTAATTAAACATGTAGCTTTTTTTTGTTGGTGGTGATTTTGTA
>NW_006159475.1:680270-688889 GCF_000334495.1 Tupaia belangeri chinensis | reverse complement strand
GAAGGCATTTGTGTTGAACATGGAAAACCTGTTTTTAATACCTTTTAAATTAGAAAATTATAAAGCTAATATTGGGACAATGGGAAAGATGGACTGAATATGTGCCTGAGTAGAATAATTATATCGTGGTTATTTAGGAGAATGTCCTTGTTCTTAGGGGTTCATTCTCAAGTATTTAGTAGTGAAATGTCATGACATCTACCACTAACTCTCAAATGGTTCAGAAAAAATACATTCCTTCTGTAGCTATTTATTTACCTGTCTATCTACATGCAAAATGAGTATACCTGCATATTTATGCAAAGATAGACTTCCTTTCTCTCCCTTCCTCTGTCTCTTCGCTATATGTAAGAGGTATTTATCGTACTGTTTTGCAACTTTTTCTAAACGTTTGATGTTTTTCAAAATAAAACATTTGTGAGAGTCTCCCTTAAAATGCTCATTCTTCAAAATCCATACGTGTCTCCCCACTACCAGCAAACTTCTGAATACACCTTCCAGTTTTGATGGCTTGGAAGTTTTCAAAAATATTTCTCTCAATCCCCTTCAAATTTGTTTCCTTTCTATTGTACAAAACACTGACCTCTGCTTGGCTTCTGCCTCCAAACTCACAATCCAAAATCCATCAGAATTTTCAGTGAAACCTAAGACTCTAGTTAATAAGGCCTACCACCTCTACCTCCAGAAGATGGATTAGCAACCATCACATGCAACCTGCACACATGTTTTTGAGATTCCATCCCTACCCAAGGCAACATAACAAAATATTTCTACTAAACACCATTCAAGAATTCTGAGAAATGGAATTTTTTTCATCTCATTTCACTAGAGGACTCCAACATGTTCTAAATAGGAAAATGACTACTATTTCTAACCTTAATGCATATCATTTTAGCTTGATTTGAAGCCTACTTCCTAATTTACAATTTTCTGTCTTTTTAATTTAAAAATTTTTAAATTTTTTTTTAGATATTTGCCATATGGCACATGTGTGCACCAGAGAGAGAAACAGAGAGAGAGAAAGTGAGAAATCCCCCTCTCTCCCAGAGACCAGCTGATGGCATAATGGTTACATTATTGGCCAACCATGGATAGAGTTCTGGACCCCACAGCTTCAAACTCACACTGGGCACATGTACATGCATGCCCAAAACACTAAGAGGAGAACAGAGGACAAGGGATTGTGGCATGGCCATCCAGCCATGGGCGATTTCTTACTTTCTGTCTCTGTCTCTCCGGGCACCTGTATCGTATAGCAAAAACCTCTCAAAAATATATATATAATAATTTTTAAAATATGTTGGAAAATGATTCCAAGTGACCCAAAGTTTTTAATTAAGATTTCTGATAAGCTAGACTTTCAAGAAATTTGTGAATCTTGAAAGATTATATTATTTTGTGTTATATTATTATGGTTTTTTTAATAACAGAATGAGGCCAATCATCAGATCTCACTAACAGAGAAATACGGGAGAAAAATAAATTTTTGTAAAATTCAAGAAGCTAGAATCTAAATCTGCCTTGCCTTTTCCATTTACATGCTGTGTGTGAGTGTGTGTGTTGTGTGTGTGTGTGTGTGTGTGTGTGCTCTCTCTTGCCTGTGTGAATACTTTGGTGGGCTAGAGAGGAGAGCGAGACTGAGAAGAAAATGGAGGAAAGGCCAGCCACCTACTCACACAGCTGTCTAAAATCTGCATGTCAGAAAGAAGGGAAAAAAATGTATAGCTGTCACAAATGTGAACTTCTGCAAGTGTATAAGTGATAGAACTACATCTGTATTCACCAGCTGGTAAGGCCTATGATATATATATAGAAATATATAACATTTCTATATTTCTCTTTGCTAATTTGTTCATCTAATAAATATTTGTCAATCCCCTATTGTCTGGGCACTGTAAAGGGGAAACTTTTATTGACACAGATCCTGCCTTTGGGAAACTTACAAGCTGATAGAAGAGGCAGACACTAAAAACATTCAAATTTGTCATTACAATCATAGGCTTGGGATATAGAGTTAGGAAAGGATGCCATGAAGGAGCACCTCTGCTCCGGGGACTTAACGACAGCCTTCCCTAGGAAGTGACATTTGAGCTGAGCTCTGAGCGGGAATTCATGAGTTGAAGAGTCAAAGGGACTGTCCCATGGAGAAGCCTAACAGCATTTGAACTAAACAAAGGCACCATGGTCAGAGTACAACACAAGAGGAAGAAGTTGGCCTGAGATGAGACTGGAGAGGTTGGCAAGGGCAAGGGCATGCCGGGCCTTGGGTGGAACACAGGAAAGGGTTTTAAACAAAGGAAGAATACAATCAGATTTCCTGACTGTTGTGTGGAGAGTTAAGAGGATGAAAAGAAAGGACAGAAAGAAAGCAGCTTGGAGGCCATCACATTTATCCCCACCTGATGTGATAAGAGCATCTACATGTTCTCTTGTCTGGAATTCTAAGCCCATGGTTTTCTGAATCATAGGTCCACCAGGAGAAGATGTCCTCCAGGAAATCTCTGTGACACAGGTCACTCTTTGGGCTGATTGCTAACCTGTCTTAGAGGACACGGTTTGGTTAATGAAGCTCCCCAACAGTATCCAGATTTCTGATGGCCTGTATAGGACACAAGGGTCCTGTATGTAGATCACAGGAAACATGGTATCTCAGACCAAATGACCAGAAGTCAGAAACAGAGGCACTCCTATAGGTGAATCCAACCATTCCATAGAGACAGAACCTGGTTTACTGTGGGCCATGAGGCTGGCTGCATTGGCTCAACCCTAGGTATCAGGATGGAAGGTGGAATCCTCAGAGATTCAGGGGAATGGATGTCAGTCTTGAGTTCTTGAACGCCTAGATGAGGATACTTGAGCTGATGTCAAACTTTCATTTCAACTAGGTTTATTATCTGATTAAGCTGAGGAGTTACCACTGCTATTGGGGAGAGGGTTAGTGATTCCGAAATTAGTCACAAAGTAAAGTTTGTGCCCACCTGTTTGGATTCAGGAAATGAAGGTTATAGAACGTTGGTGAATGAAATTGTAGAACATTACCAGTTCTGTAAAAACTCCTGTGAAAACCTATGTAAACAGTTCCATTAGAGGATCGATCGCCTTATGTTCACAGGAAGCCAACAATCTTCCTCCCGATCCACCAGAAGATTGATTTGTTTGTGGGATGTTGGCCACAGCTGTAAGGCTATCAGTCCACCTGTTAGCTAACCAGGGCAGTCCAGGAGTATTGGACTTTTCCGGGCCCCACACAAGACTTGACTGTTGGCAACTTCGCCAGGAAGCCTCATAGGCACATGAATAACTCTTGTACTTGTGCCTGTGGAGAACTTTTTCCTGAATGTAGGGTAGCTGGATAATTTTACCAAGGGAAGACCAAGAAGTAGAAAAATAACATAAGTCCAGGCCAGAAGCAAGAGCCGGCTGTACAGAAGGCAGATGTAGACACAAGCAAATGGCAAGTTCAACCTGCTGATCAAAGAAGCAGAAGAGATGGGCGCTACAGGTAGTTCCAGGGGAAGAGCAGGAATTGACATAAATGATTTAATGCTTCGCAGACTCTAATTCTTCCTCACTAGGTTCAACTAATTAAGCACATTAGAGTCAACTAAATTAAGCACATTAAGACCAGACATTTTGAAAATACAAAAGACCTAATAGTGAGTATTTGGATAAAACTCAAAATCAAGAAAATTGGGTCCAGGACTCGAACTACAGTTGACCATGTAGGAATTCAGTGCCTTAACTACCATGCCACCTATTGGTTCTATCTTTTCTTTCTCTTTTTTTCTTCCTTTCTTTCTTCTCTCTCTCACTCTCTCTTTCACTTTCTTCTTTTTCTTTTCTTTCTTTTTTTTTTTTTTTTTTTTGCCAGAGGGCACCTGTGCTTGCCAGAGACGGAGAGAAAGAGACAGAGAGAAATGAGAAAGCATCCCCCCACTCCCTCATGGGGACCTGGCACATTGCAATCCCTTCTCATTTCACCTTTCAGGATTTTGGGCACACACACACACATGTACCCCATGTGTTTTTTAAGTGCGAGGTCTGGGTCTTGTCATTAAACTGTGCAGTCAGCTAGGTGGGATCCAATTCCCCTAACCACCACGCCACAGGCTGGCCTGAGATCAATGCTTTTCTATCCCACTTCAGATGGCAGATGTTCTCAACATGGATGTTCCTCTTCAGGATGTCTGTGGTTGGCCATAGAGACACTGAGACCCACTGATGTTTGCTTGGCCTGTAATTAGGCCAGAGTTACAAGGGGTCAAGGTAAGGTTCAAAGCACCACGTGTATGTGCAAGATGTGAAGCTCAGCAGCCTCTGCCACACCTCTATAATGCTCCATCCAGTTCTATCCATCACAGCAAAACTGACTTCCCTTTGACTCCTCTGCCCCAAAGCCACCTCATTAGAATTGGAGGGCTTACTACACTTAAGGAAACAAAATTCAACAAGCTATAAGAAATCAAGACACTTTCTGGCAAACTGAGCTGACCAGTACAAAGTTCTCTCTCACCAAATACATTCTAAACCAAACATTGATTAAACATTAGTGTGCCTCTTGTTTCTCCTTTTCTTCTTCATTTGTTTGCTATAGGGTGCGTATGCATGCCAGAGAGACACAGTAGAGTGTGTGTGTGTGTGGGGGGGAGTCTCTTCTCCTACATTCTCCTCTTGGGATTTTGGGTATGCATGCACACACACACAGTGTGACTTTCAAGCCGCTAAGTCTGAGAGACAAACCACAAATTGGCCATGTGGGATCCAATGCCTTAACCTCCACACCATCTGTTGGTTCCTACTTCCTCCTTTTCAAAGAAATAAAACAACTGGCATTTGCTTTACTTTTTCTTTCCAATCCTTACAATTAGATAGTCACAAATATAGCTTTAAGAAGTTTTGTCCAGGGACCAGCAGATGGCAAAATGATTATGCCGCTAGACTCCCACATGACCAACTCTGGTTGGGGCCCTGAACCTGGTGCTTGAAAAATCATGCCAGGCAAGTGTGCATGTATGGGCAGTATCCTGGGAGGAGAAGGGACTGTGTTTTGGCCCTTCACCCAGAGGGTGATTTCTCACTTTCTGTTTCTCCGGCAAGCGCACACAGCCTATAGCAAAAATCCCTCAAAAATGAAAAAAGAAATGTTGTCTATTACAGTTAATATCTATTAAATGTTTTCTCTTTTAATTCTCAGAAACTTATAAGGTAGGTACTGCCATTATACCCTTTTTATAAATGCAAAACCTGAGACTTTTGAAGGGCTAAGGAAATTGCTCAAGGTTACAAGCCTAAGAAGTGGCCAAGTAGGAATATGAACTTCATCTCTTTGTGAATATATCCTTCTCTCTCTCTCTCTCTCTCTCTGTCTCTCTCTCTCTGCCTCTCTTTTCTGCCATGCACGGGCGCTTGCCAGAGGAAAAGAAAGAGAGCAAAGTGAGAAATCACCCCCCAAGGGAGAAGGCCATGCTGCAATCCCCTTTTCCTCCAGTCTCTTCTCAGGATCTTGGGCTTGCACATACACCAGCCGGTGGTAGTTCTGACACTCAGACTGGGCAGCCAGACACGTGGGATCCAGCATCTGAACCTGCACACTACCTGCTGGTCCTCTTTATGAAGATACCCTTAACCTACTGTCACCTAATGGTAAGGACTGACTGACAATACGAACAGCAGTACAAAGACATTGGTGGAAAGTTGGGTGATGACTGGGTGACTTTAAAGTGATTTGCATATTTGCTAGAGAGACTTGAGACATCTTCAGTCAATAACCCTCAAGTATTCTGGAACAGAACTCAAATGTTTTTGTCTCAGAATTCCTTTTGTTCTTAAAATTATTTTTAAAAAGTTTTTCTTTCTTTCAACAGAGAGACAGCACCTCCTTCACAGTCTTCATGTCATGATCCACCGCCAGCTTCAGCTGGTCCTGGATCATGGACATGTTCAGGAAGATCTCTGGACACAAACCTGGAACCTTGCCATGTGGTTCAAACTTTCAGGGCACTGTGTTATTGCTGTGGTGCAGTCTGGCTTCATTCATTCCTAAATATTACTGAGGTCTCCATATAATTTTTGTTTCTATAAGTTAAACCTATCATTATCTACTACTTAGAAATTAAAATTAGGGAAATTTTAAATTTGCATTTGTTGATTTAATTAAAAGAACTAGAATATGCTAGTGTTTTTGACCAAAATAACAGTTTTATAAATACTAAAACCAAAAAAAATTTAGTTAGGAAAGTGGCATTATATTTTAGGAGATCTCTGAGATAAGATAGCTGGGTAGTTCTCATAACTGCTTCTGCATTCGATGAGTTGTAATATACCTTTCATGTAGCCTTTAGAAAACTTCACTGCATACTCAACAGAACATGAAAGGAGGAATAGCTTAGCATTATCAAGAAATAATTTTGACCTCAAGGACTCCCTGTGAGAATCTTAGGGAATCTCTAGACCCCTCAGTTCAGGACAGTGCAAATGATGGCGAACAAATGATCTCCATGAACAGTTTGGAGGACATGGAGAGTTGGCTAGTAGTATTGGAAGGGCTGGCTAAAGCAGACAGCATATATGTAGACAGAGGAAAGCCTGTCCCACCTTGCCCCAGCCCCTGCCCCCCAATACACACTGGAAATCTGATTATTAGGATCAAGTCACTTTCTTGGTTGTCATCTCTGGCCACATCCCTATAAAATAAGAGTGATAATATTTTATTGCCAGAAAAGGAAAATACCGTGATGTCTCCTGCCTCTCATATATTCCCAATCCAACCTATCAATTTAGGACTATGTGTGTACTACATGTTTAAACAAAAGAGGAGGAGGATCTAATCATATTAGCTGGATTTAAAGTAAGAAGAGATGGGGTGGATAAGACAAAGACCCCTTCTTTCCACCTTCTCCTGAATCTTCAGGATTGTTTCGTATCCCCTAATGTACACACTATTTATGTACTGTTTTAATGACTCTTCATGCAGCTTTCTACCTAATAAATCAATGCTAAATTTTAAGACTCAAATTGTTTTTTTGGTTTCTTTTTTGGTAAGTATCCAGCCTGCAAAGTTTGAATTAGAGGCTAGAGGGAGATAAAGGACCTTTAAATTTTCCTTTCCACGAAGATCATAAATTGACTTGCAGCTACATGCCTCCCGATTTCAACATTGTCTGGCAAAGGGCACAAACAACTACATGTACTATAGTAGGAAATACCTATTAACTCTCTATGTTTGGCTTTTAGATTAAACATGTTATTTAAAATAAATCTTGATAGAACTGAAATAATCTGTTGTTGTTTAACTTGATAAAAATTAGCCAAATTTTCCTAAATTGTCTTGCTGTATGGAAATGGTTTTTAAAGTATAGTCATGGACCAGCAGCATCAACATCACCCAGGAACTGTTAGAAATGCAAATGGGGGACCAGCAGTTAGTGTAATGGCTATGTCGCTGGAGTCCCATATAGTCGACCGTGGTTTGCGTCCCGGACCCAGTGGCTTAAAACTCACGCCAGGCGCATGTGCGTGCATGCCAAAATCCCAAGAGAAGAAGGGATTGTGGCATAGCCATCCCCCCTGAGGGTGATTTCTCACTTTCTGTCTCTCTGTCTGTCTGGTAAGCACACGTGCCTATAGCAAAAACCTCTTCCCCCGTCCCCCCCCAAAATACAGGTATCAGTCAATGGCATAATGGTTACATTGCTGGACTCCCATGTAGACTCCCATATAGTCGACCATGATTCGAGTCCTGGACCAGGTGGCTTAAAACTCACACCGGGTATGTGTGCATACATGCCCAAGGTCTCAAGAGGAGAATGGAGGAAAAAGGATTACAGTATGGCCATCCCCCTAGGGGGGGTGATATCTTGCTTTCTGTCTATCTCTCTGGCAAGCGCATGCACTCTATAGCAAAAATCTCTCTAAAAATTTTTTTTTAAGTGTAAATTCTCAGGACCCACTCCAGACCTGCTGAATCAAAAATTCTGGCATGTAGGGACCAGCAGTTAGCGTAACGGCTATGTCGCTGGACTCCCACGTAGTCGACCGCAGTTCGAGTCCAGGACCTGGTGGCTTAAAACTCACGCCAGGCGCGTGTGTGTGTGTGCCTAAGATCCCGAGAGGAGAATGGAGGAGAAGGGATTGAGATGTGGCCATCCCCCTTTGGGGGAGATTTCTCCCTTTCTGTCTCTCTCTGTCTGGCGAGCGCACACACCCTATAGCAAAAACCTTTACAAAAAAAAAAAAAAATTCTGGCATGTAGTCTGAGTTTTTTGAGGTAACTGATTCAAAAGCCTACATTTATAATAACTCATACAATGTTTGTGGATTAGAAGACTCAACATCATAAAGATTAATTTTCACAAATCACTATTGACAGATGAATAGATAAACAAAATGTGGTTACCTTTTTTAAAAGAAGAGTCCTTTTTGACTTCTAAAAATCTTGGTTAGAGATAAACATTAAAATATTAATGGACAAAATAGTTTAATGTCTGGAATCTGCCTTAACATAGTGAGAGTGAGGAAGTAGATGGAAGCATAGGTGAAACTAGGCCGGCCATGGTTGATGATTATTGAAGTTGGCTGATGAATATGTCAGAGGCTCTTTTCCTATCATTATATATATAT
>NW_006159475.1:674898-679481 GCF_000334495.1 Tupaia belangeri chinensis | reverse complement strand
CGAACTGCGGTCGACTACGTGGGAGTCCAGTGACACAGCCATTACGCTAACTGCTGGTCCCTTCCTCTCATTATATATTTTTAAAAATACCTCTGTTGTTAGAATGCGGACAACATCTATACTGTTATTAGTAGATATGCATATGGAAAAGATACCACATTCATGTCAATTTCTTTTAAGCCCACGACGACATGCTTGTGTGCAGTCTCTTCTAGTAAATCTGTTCTCTTCTGTCAAGCACAATGAAACTAAGTGGTTTCTTGCAGTTCAACTTCTTGCATTTATTTTGTTAGAAGCCAAAATAAATAGCTCTGTGCCACATGGCAGTATGAGTCCCTGTGTATAGTCTAGAAATATCCTTAGAAAGTGAGTAACTAATATCCATGTCCATCTACTGAAAGATATCCTGTAGGCTGCAAACTGACGAACACCTGTGAACTGATTATTGCCCTACAAACAGGACAGCACTGGAGACACTGAGACCGATTTTAAGGTTAAATTTATCCACGAAGGAAACAGAGAGCAATGTTTATATGAAATGGTAGGAAACTGGATACCAACCACATCATCTCGCTGCTTCAAACCATTGTTCCCAAATCTCATTGCTGAATGAACAATGAGCTTGTTTCCTGCCATTTATTTCTATTATGTTTATTTTAAAGTACAGCATGCTGTACTAAAAGATTTTGCTTCACGTTTTCCCTAATGAATTTTACATATCGTACTTTTCTATAAAAGATTTTGCTTCACGTTGTCCCTAATGAATTTTACATATCGTACTTTTCTATATTCAAGCATTTGCACAGAAAGAATGTGATCGGTAATATCATAAACAAGCTTGTTTCAACCTTTCATTAGGAATTAAAAGGTTAACTAGTTCTTGAAAGGCACACTTATTTAAATTTATCCATGCAATTATATTAAAATAAACTCAAGAAAAATATAATCAAAGCCCACTTAAAATGTATTTTCTCCCCCTATCTCTGTATATCTTGATATCTTTGTGTCCTGGCCCTCGGCTTTCACAATAGTAGGAAATCATTCTTGGCATGTGTTTTACAACAGTAGGACATGCTTCTGAATCTGGTAAATATAGTACCCACCCTAAGTGTAATGAAAAGATCATTTACTTCTGAATCTGGTAAATACAGTACCCACCCTAAGTGTAATGAAAAGATCATTTAAGCATTTCCCTCTGTTCATAGAGGGAAATATCTTCAGAAGAGGTTAAAATCACACAATGACCATGGGATGAAGATGTGTTCAAGTCATGCCCCGCTATCAAAGTAGCTGGATGACCTGCTGAAAAACTCAGCCCATTGGAGCTTTGGACACTTCATTATGTATTGAGAGTGTTCCAGCAGATGATATTTAAGATAACCTTCCAATCTAAAATGCTTTGCTTTCTTAACTGAAATGCAACTAAGATTTGTAGATAACCCCAAATCTCATGTCTTCTATCACAGATTTTTGCCCACTTTTCCTTTCTTTTCCTACTTAATGTTAAAAGCTCTACCAGCCAGGTCATCTGGTGGCATGGCAGTTAAGGTGACTGGATTCCATGTAGCTGACTGCACAGTTTGAGTCCTGGACCAGTAAAAGGCAGGCCGAGAACGTATGCTTGTGTGTCCAAAATCCTGAGAGGAGAATGGAAAAGAAAGGGTTTTGGTATGGTTGCCCTTCTGGGGGTGCTTTCTTACTTTCACTCTCTTCTGTCTCTCTCCTGCAAGTGCACAGGCCCTATAGCAAATTAAAAAAAAAAAAAAAAAATCCTCAACCAGCCAGTCCAAGAAAAGATCAACAGTAAAGATGCTTTATTGCAGAACAGATAATTTTTTTTTAATCTATGAAAATGGAGAACTTCCTGTACTTTGTCTTCACATGGCTAAATGTATTTGCCCGGCTAAATGTTAAAATCTCCCAAGAATTTTAAGTAACCATTTTTTGGTTTTTGTTTGTTTGTTTGTTTCCCCATAGAATACGTTCTTAGTTTGGAACCAAAAGACTCCAAGAGGTCAATCTCTTCTTTATGAAGTAGAAATACTATACCTCTCTGATGAGGGGATTGAGAAGATAAATAATAAATAATGTAAATGCAACTGCTACATAGCAGGTGCTCAAACTGTATTTTTTCTTTTCTCCCTTCTTTCCAAAATCACAAAAAATAAAAGACACATCGAAGGGCTTACTGGTTGGTAATTAAAAGGGCATCGTAAGTCCAATGAGGGAGAAAGAGGAGGAAATTTCAAGGTAGATAAACCAAAGAAAGAAAGAAAGAAAGAAAGAAAGAAAGAAAGACACCAGATTTAAAGAGTAGTCATAGATAGATAGATAGATTGTAGAAATACACTCGCTTTTTACTTTCTTCTTTATTTGTATCTATATTTTCTAATTTTTTCCTCAGTAAGTATACTATAGTCATAATTAGGAATTTTAAATAAAATTATGTAAGCCTACATGAACCCATTTATTATGCCAAATATCATTTTTATTGATGTGAGGCAATAGGACAATTACAGCACCACCAATGAAACAGTCTTTCCACACAAATAAATACAAAATAAGTAATAACAACAACCTCAATTGTATCCCTCCTCCTGATCTAACTATGTGCTTACAAAAAACAAGGGAACTACTGAAACTAAGTTTAAAATGTTGCTGCAGAGATTCAGTCAGAAAAATTTTAAATGCTACAAAGTTTTTTAAAAGAATGATTTCATCTAACTTTATTTTTTATTTTATTATTATTTTTTAAAATTTGATCAGAGAGGGGGAGAGAGAGAGAGAAAGTGAGAAAGCAAACCACCAGGTCTGGGACTTGAACCACAGTCGGCCATGTGGAAGTCTGGCACCCTTAAGCACCATGCCACCTGGAGGCCCCTTTACTTAAAAAAAAAAAAAAAGATTTTATCTAACTTTATTTATTTTTTTATTATTTTTTAATTTGACCGGAGAGAGAGAAAGAGAGAGAGAGAGGGAGAGAGAGAAAAGAGGCTAGAAATTCTACAGGTCACACTACCCATCTTTTCAAGCAATAAATGGCAGAGAGAGGAATACATAGATTTAAATAGACTTAAGGGATGCAGCAGGCAAACACGAAGTGTAGACCTTATCTGAATCCCAGTTGAAACTAACCACTATGAAAGGTCATGGTTAGGGTCAATCAGCGGCGTGATGGTTGGGGTAGCTGAATCCAATATGGCCAACTGCATGGTTCAAGTCCCAGGCCCAGTAGCTTGATGAACACACCAGGAATGTGTATGAGCTTGCCCAAAATCCTGAGAGCAGAATGGAGAAGGGATTGTGGTGTGGCCATCCCTCACTGGAGGGTGCTAGAGATGTTTTCTCACTTTCACTCTCTCTTGCACTCTTGCTCTCCAGTGAGTGTATGCACCCTACAGCAAATTAAAAAAGAAAGAAAAAGGCATATTTGAGCCAACTAAGGAAATCTGAACACAGATGTAAATGTATATTAGAATATAAAAAAGAATTGTTAATTTTGGGGGAGATAAGAATGATAGTATTAAAATTTTATTTAAAAAGAGATATAAAGTACAATATTCATAGGTGAAATTATGTGTTTTAAGATACTCTTGCACAGAGGCCAGCAGGTGGTGTGGTGGCTAGGGCACTGAACTCCCACATGGCTGACTGCGGTTCGAGTCCTGGACCTGGCAGCCTACTTTCTTACTTTCCCTCTCTCTCCCTAGCTCTGTACCTCTCTAGTCAAATTTTAAAAATAAATAAATAAATAAATAAAGTTAAGTAAAACAACTTTTTTTTAAAGAGAGGTTTTTGCTATAAGGCACATGCACTTGCCAGAAAGACATAAAAGTCAAAGAGACAGAAAACAAGAAATCACCCCCCAAGGGGGAGGGCCATGCCACAATGTCTTCCATTCTCCTTTTGGGATCTTGGGTACACACATACATGCACCCAGCATGAGTCCAAGCTGCCAGGTCTGGGACTTGAAGCACGGTGTATTATATTACATGGGAGTCCAGCTCGTCCTGTAAAACAATTTTAAAAAAAGATACTCCCGGGACCAGCAGTTGGTGTAATGGCTATGTTGCTGGACTCCCATGTAGTTGACCATGGTTCGAATTCCAGACCTAGTTGCTTAAACTCACACCAGGCGCAAGATCCCGAGAGGAGAAAGGAGGAGAAGGGATTGGGGTGTGGCCATGCCCCCTGGGGTGTGATTTCTCGTTTTCTGTCTCTTTCTGGCGAGTGCACACGCCCTATAGTAAAAACGTCTCAAAAAAAAAAACCCACAAAAAAGTAAAAGCAGCAGGTGCCATAAGTAGTAGAGATGAAATGGGCAAGATAACATATTGCTAAGTAGTGAAGCTGAGGAATGGGCTTGTGAGAATTTATAATACTGTTGTTCCTACTTTTGTGTTTGTTTGAAAATTTCCCTAATAAAAAGTCAAACATGGGGACCAGCAGGTGGCGTGGTGGTTAAGGTGCTGGATACTCCCAAACGGCTGACCACGGTTCGAGTTCCGGACCTGGCAGCTTGCTTTCTCACTCTTTCTCTCCCTCTGTCTCTCTCTGGTCAAATGAAAATGAATGAATGAATA
>NW_006159475.1:671146-674876 GCF_000334495.1 Tupaia belangeri chinensis | reverse complement strand
ATAATAATAATAATAAAAAGTCAAACATGCATGTGACCTTTAAAAAATAAAGCGGTTAACAGGCCAAAGTATTTCACTATTCCTAGGCTCTCTCCCATGCTATTTTGCCTTCTATTCTGATCACACATCAAGTGACCACATCACTTGCACATCTAAGAATGGTTTCCTGGGTCAGTAAATTAGAAACTGTGTTTCAAAGTTATTGCTAGATTTGAAAATTTTAAGTCATTCCAGGAAGCCCAAGGCTTCTGGGTTACATATGACTCATAAGAGAAAGCCTCTTCCATTTTCTGGCTAGGAATCGATTCTTGGAGAAATAATTTGTCTTAAGTTCACTGTTTTAAGTGAACTGTATTGACAATGTCATAAACCCTGAGCCAAGAGAGTTTCTGCCCATTACTTTGCATCTTTGTGTGGAGTCAGTGGTTGCCTTTTATTGTTGATCTCAACTCTGTGACTTTTCCATTCTGATTTCAATTGCCCTTGTCTGCAATGCTGTGTGTGTGTGTGAGAGAGAGAGAGAGAGAGAGAGAGAGAGAGACACTTTGTGATCAGCCAGGGCTGGCCTTCACCATCATTGGCAAGGCTGCCTGTGCCTAGAGTTGATCTATACTATAACACTGTTTTAATTTAGCCAAGTCCTTTGAAGGATCCGTACATTTTTTTTTCACTTTGTAGGTTCCATCTTTACGTATGCTTGCTGCTTAAAAAGTTGATTCCTTGGTTTTTGCTATTTGTTATTTCTTTTTTTTTCTTTTTTTGCTATAGGGCTCGTGCGCTCGCCTGACAGACAGACAGAGACAGAGAGACGGAAAGTGTGAAATCACTACCTCCAGGGGAGATGGCCACGCTCAATCCCTTCTCCTCCATTCTCCTCTCGGGATCTTGGGCACACACGCACACGCGCCTGGTGTGAGTTTTAAGTCACCAGGTCTGAGACACGAACCGCAGTCGACTACGTGGGAGTCCAGCGACATAACCATTATGCTAACTGCTGGTCCCGCTATTTGTTATTTCTTATCAGAATTCAATGGGTGAAATGCAAGAGCCATAATAACCATCTTTGATCACATTCTCTTAAGTATCTGAGAAAGAGCCAGATGGACTTGATTCATAACACTCCCAGACCTGACTCCCATGCCATGCCTGACTCCAAAATAAGTAGACAGAACATCAAATCTGACATGATTAATATATCAATATCTAATATTTCATAAAAATCTGACATAATAGTTGTCTTCAGACTTCAAAAAGATGATTTATTAAATAGTTGTATTAGTTAATATCTTTTCTTCCACTGGAAGCAAGAGACTTACAGAGAAAGACAGCCAAAAATATTATTTTTTCAATCAATACCTTGAGGCAGATAGAACATGCAAACTCCTTTAGGGCAAAGCTTAATGTTGTAATCTGCACACATGGATGCTCACTACATGTTATTTATTGACCACCAGGAAATTGGATTTTCTGGGTCACCTAGTAGAAAATATTTTATTATGACATTGTTGACTTAAAAACTAGAATTAGGATCACATAATTGAAGGTATTATCTAATATACATGCTAGGTACTTGATAGACGTTGGAATAAATCAGTAGAAAGAAGCTTACAATTTCTATTTGAGTTTCTATACTATTTAAACCTATCCAGACACCAAAATGTAGATTTTTAAATAAGAAAACACTTTCTCAGAAAGTTGTCTACAAAGATCTTTTGAAAATTTTATTTTTAGGGACCAGCAGATGGCATAATGGTTACGTTGCTGGACTCCCACATAGTCAATTGCAAAGAATAAACAAGATAAGAGAGCAATTGGAGACAGCTTTCTTTTGACTTCCTTTGCCTTCTTGTGGAGGTTGCTCTATAATTTGGTCTCCACAGCCCCCTATAGCCACTCAACCACCAGAAACAACCTACACTGCTTCTGGTGGTTGGGGGCTCGGTGAAAAGGCAAAACTCATGGTTCGAAGCTCCTCTTTCCTGATGAACACATCACTCCATGTGTGCTATAATATAAAAATCTTAGTATGGGAGGAGGGGACTCAGACAGTGGCACAGGGTAAAATGTGACACTCTGTGAGGCTGATTCACACAGGAAGGTTCTGCGATGCATCCTGGAGACCTTCCTGAGCATGCCCATGCATGTGTGCGCCCATGATTCATGCCTGGCTGAGGCTGGGAGTGGACTGCAGCAACAAGACCCAAGGGGGGGTGCAGTCTCTCTGTCTCCCTCTCTCACTCACGACAAAAATAAATAAAGTAAACTTTCAAAAAAATCTTAATATGGTCCCCACGGAAGATTTTATTTAGAACAAGGCTATATCTTTGCACAAGCCTGCCAAGATGAAATAACCTCCAAGTAAAAAACCTGAACCAGGTGCATGACTTGATCCACAAAATGTACTTTATTCATTCAACAAATACTAATTGAGCTGCCCATTTGAATGTTGAAGCTTGCCAAAAAATACTTTGGTTTTAGTGAAGTCTGCCAAAAAATACTTTGGTTTTACTGAGGACACAGGCATGACTAAACTTTGCTTACAGTCTAGTGGAGGGTTGTATGGAGACAAAGTAACATGGAAAGTTGTAAGAAATAAAGAGCTTATGGTGGCCTCTAAGGAAACTTTTAATCTGAGATCTGAGGAATGAAAGTAGATATTGTTTGCGGAGGGCAAGGAATAGGGCAGGGAGACAGGGCTACCTGCTTATATAGAGACCAAACTCAAAGAACATCAGGGCTTGGAAGCAGTACACATTTTTCCCTAAGTGCACGAGGATGCTGTCGTAAGAACTTCACAGAAGACAGATATGATCCCATTTATATTTAAGGCAACTTGTTCAAATCAAGGGTAAGTGGATTTAAAGAGAAATTCAGTATAAATTTCAGAAGAGACATCCAGACAATTGGTTGGGAAATGTTACATTATCCAGAATAAAGGTGGGCAGGACTAGGGTGGAATAGGGAGAATAAATTATTCAGTAATTAAGAGACCTAACTGTGTATCAGGCACTTTCTTAAGATATTCAATCTAGTGGGGAAGATAGATTAATCAGGTAAGAAATCATTATTTTTTAAATTATTATTTCATTTAACTTTATTCGTTTATCCATTTTAATTTGACCAGAGAGAGACAGAGAGAGAGAAAGTGAGAAAACAAGCCTCCAGGTCCAGGACTTGAACCACAGTTGGCCATTTCGGAGTCCAGTGCCCCTAATCACCACACCACATGCTGGCCCTGAGAAATAACTATTTAAACACTGGAAACCAGGTGGTAGCACAGCAGTAATGAAGTTGGACACCCTTGGAAGAGATCCTGTGTTCGACTACTGGGGCCATCCTGAGCACGCCAGGTGTGTGTGCACATGCCTATAATCCAGGCTAGCTGAAACTGGGAGTAGACTACAGCGTGACGACTTGTTAGGAGTCTCTCTCTCATATATTTAAAAAAAAAAAGACAACAAAAAATTATGAAATTTTAATCGTATCCAATGTCACAAGAGGCAAATACATGATGCCACAAGACTGAGATACAGGAGAACCTTTCCTAATAGTTCAGGAAAGGTTTCCCTTGAGGAAAGGACACCTCAACTAATTTTCTAAAGGCTGAGTAGAAGCTAACTAAAGGGCATGGTGGGGAACAGATGGGAACAATTTTCGAGAAAGGGAGACTAGCATTTACCAAGAAAGTGGGAGGCAGACAGTGTGGGTAGGATGCTAAGAGTGAAAGAGT
>NW_006159475.1:659842-671134 GCF_000334495.1 Tupaia belangeri chinensis | reverse complement strand
TGTGATTCAGAAGAGGCAGGAGAGAAAGCCGGGACCAAGCTGTGCAACATTAAGTATCCTGGCTTTTATCTTATTACCCAGGGAAAGCCATGAAAGTGTTTTATGCAGGAGGCGTGATAAAGAAAACATCAGATTTGTTTTGAAAATATCATTGTGGCTGCAGTGTGAATGGACTGCAGGGGTTTGGGCGTGGGTGTGGTGAAGTGTGTTAAGCCAGGATTGCAGAAGATCAGCAAGTTGGGAGGTGAAGGACTTGCAGACTGTCCAGAATGTGGGGTTTCTGGCCCGGGCTTCTTAAAACATATTCCCAGTTCATATGGTAAGATACATCATCTCATCAGAGGAAGTTTTCCTCCTCTTACTCACTAGGGCAAGAACTAGGTCATCTAAAAATTATATTAAACTTTCGAAGACACTATACTTCGTGGAATGGGACTCAGGAGAATTAGTAGAAAGAGGGTGCTTTCACTTTCTACCCTCATTTCTATATTTTTTTAACAATAAAAATGGAAATTTAAATATAAATTTAAAAAACAAGGATAGAAATCCCATCAAATTATTTATAAATGGATATGGGTGAATTTTCTTTTTGCCCTTCAGGACTGAATTTTGAACTCAGGTGAGACCACCCAGGCCCGTTGTTTTTCAGGACTAATCTACAATGGAGAAAAAAATTAAAGAGTAGGATCTACATCCCACAAAGGAATGGTATTAGGAAGTATTTCAATTTATGGCTTCAATATTTACTAAATATTTCAAAAAATTTTGAATTGTTCTTAATGATATTTTCGATAAAAGCCTAAAATGATCAACAGAGAGCTGAGGCTAAACCATGCTTCTTCTTCAAGGAAGCATTAACTACAAAACCCAGAGAAGAAACCTAGCAATGACTTTGGATGAGACACTCAATGGAGAGCTCTGCAGCTAGCTGTACGGTTGTTCTTGTTCTTCTAGATACACATGATGTCTTTATCTAGGACAAGAATGCAAGAACTAGTGACCAATAGACTAGGATGTACGTAATTTTTGGTAACAAATGCTTTGCTAGGCAGAAGCAGGGGGTATCTAACAGCCTATTGAAAGTGTACTTAGCTGAATCATAGATTCACCCAGCATTAACTCATAGCCACATCTGGACACAGAACTGGACTTTTTCCTTCCAATAATCCATTTATCTTTTTTCATTTGCATTAAAGTGTCTGAGTTTCAAGTTCTACACTCCTACTTGTTATTTCAGATAAACACCATTTAGAACACTTCATATTTTTTTGCATCCCACTTATTAACATGGATGTGGAGAATCTGAATAGAAATCCAGGAAAGGCAGAAATGAAAAATTATGCATTAAAAAACAGATTGGTGGGCTGGCAGGTGACATGGTGGTTAAGGGCAATGGACTCCCACATGGCCAATGCAGTCTGAGTCCCAGACCCTGTGGCTTGCTTTCTCACTTTCCCACTCTCTCTCCCACTCTGGTCAAATTAAAATAAATAAGTAAATAAAAAAATAATTCCAGAAAAACAAACCAAAAACATCCGTTTACTTCCTGACATGGAGTAGTGATAGGGTGTACAAAAAACATTAACTGCAACAATGTATAGAGCTATACAAAGCACTTTCATATTCATTATTTTATTTGTCAACTACCCTTTGAGCCAAAGATCCACTCCTACATCACAGATGAACAACCATGCAGAGTCCTAACAACTTGCAAAGATTTAGATACTCTTATTATCTGACTTCAGATTCTTCTTCAGACACACAGAGAAGGAAAGTGAGAAAGCAAACCACCAGGTTCAGGACTCGAACTGTGGTCAGCATTGTGGGAGCATCTAACAGCTTAACCACCATGCCACCTGCTGTCCCATAGATAGTATTTTTATAAGGAGAAGAAAATTAGTGTCCATAACTTCATAGATTATATCTTGAAGTATATGGAAGAAGATATCGATAAGGTATTGGTAAGAGGGTTGTCTGTGAGGAGGGAAATAAGGTAGTTGGGAGAAGTGGTGGGCCGTTTTACTTTCTTAGAATGTTGGGGCTTCTTTTTTTTTTTTCTTTTTTTAACAACCAGTACAATAGGGATGAAATGTGCTACAAAGGGCAGGACTACAGTTATACAGTGGAGTGCTTTATGTAACTTGCTATGGTCTAAATGTTTGTGTCCACCCAAAATGCATGTTGAAATCCCAACTCCTCATCCTCCCCCTGGTCTGGGCCAGCTCCATGGCCTGGTGGTTAATGCAGCCAGATTCCATGTGACCAACTGCACGATTTGAGTCCCAGATCTGACTGCTTTGAGAAATATGCTAGGTATGTTTGCATACATGCCCAAATCAATCCTGAAGTGAGAGAGATGGAGGAGGGGACTGTAGTGTGACTGTTTCCCATGGGAGGTTCTTTCTCCTCTTCCTCTGTCTCTCTCTGAAGAGAACAATGTAATCTGTAGAAAAACAAACAAGCAAATCCAGAAATTCTAACCCCCCCCCAAGGCAATGAAGATTTGGGGAGATAATTAGGTCGTGGGGTGGAACCTTCTTGATAAGATTATAGAAAGCGCCCAGAGAGATCACTTTGTAACGTCAAAGAGAGAATATGGCTGTCTATGAGAAAGTGAGCCCTCATCAGAAACAGAATCTCATGAACACCTTGATCATGGAGTTTCCAGGCTCCAGAACTGTGAGCAATAAATTTCTGTTGTTTACAAGTCACTCAGTATATGGTATTTTATAGTAGCAGCTCAAATGGACTAGGACAGAATTCAAGAACAAGGAAGGACAGTTCAATTTCCTTGGAACCCACTAGGATACTGGGCGGTCGGTCCTCTCTGCATGTCTGACTTTTTGCTTCTTATTCTTTCTTTACTCTCTGGTTTTTTCAAGCCACAGCAAGAACACAGTCTCTAGCACAGCACATGAATTCAAAAGGTACATCCTCAAATCTTAGTTGTGAGTTCAAAAACCCTGAGAGACATCTGAATAACCAAGCTTGGTCAAGTGGATATCCTTTATTCAACTGACGCTAAGTAAGGAAAATAATCATAATAGTAATAAAAAGGAAGTCAAATAATAGGTAACATGCAGACCACTGTGGCCAAATGAATGACTGTAAATGTTCTGATGAAGTACCAAATGTTTTACTAAGATTATACAAAAACCTTTCAAAATTCTAATGAAACCACTATGTTATAATAAGGTGTAAAATCTGGCCACTGGGAGCCTGAAGTCTGCCCATCCCGCTGGACTATGATAAATGCAGACAGACTCTTGGCTGAGACAAGTGAGTGGCTGAGGTTGTTACTGAAGTTCAGCTACTCTAATAGGTATTACTATTATAATCCTAGGAAAACAGGAACGGATATGCTCCTTCCAAAATATAAACCTTCAACTGTGGCTTAAATTTGTTGAATAAAGCCCTTAAGATGGTCCTCTATGATCCGGTCCCATGTACTTCTCATTCTTAAAACCTCACTGATCCTCCTAAATGTTTCCAAAGCATCTGGACCAACGAATAATTGGTCATTCATCAGGTTTTTTTTCCACTACATTGTGAGTCTCCATGATGGCAGCAACTGTTCGTTCTTTGCAGATATATCTCCAACACTTAATATTACATGCTGGACACAGAAAGGATGCTCAGTAAGTACTTGCTAAATGAATCAAGTGCCATGAAATGTTTGTAGTCCCCTGAAAAAACATGAAATTTTAAAGGCTGGAAGACAGAGAAAAGTAATTCTCACTTAACAGGAACACATTTAATCCCTGAATGTACAACTAGCTGGGCTAAAATTCTGACAATGTTACAGAAATGAAACTAAGAATCAGGAGCCAAATAATAGCCTTTGAACTATAATTTGTTTTTAAACCAAATCCTTTAAAGGTTTTCCAAGATTTAAAAATTCTGGCCTCTTAAAAGTCAGAACTAAAATTTGTTTGTACTAGGAACGTGCAGTGAAATCACTCTTTGGGCTAGCAGGTGGTGTGGAGGTTAAGGTACTGAATCTCACATAGCTGACTGCGGTTCAAGTCATGGTCCAAGCAAGCTTGGGGATCCTGCTGAGTGCGTGTACATGCCCAAAATCCTGACAGGAGACTGGAGAAGGGACTGTGGTATAGCATACTCCTTGAGGGGTGATTTCTCACTTTTCCTCTCACTGTCTGTCTCTGTCTGGTGAGTGTATACATCCTATAGCAAAAACTAAAAAGAAAAAAAAAGCAATCACTCTTAGTTATTGCAAATGGTGGATGGATTCTGAATTATTTCAGGTAGAAAGCAACCTTATCAATATAAAAATCATTACTATAACTCAAGTGCTCCATTTGTGAGTGAGGCATCCTCAGAAAAGCACAGTATTTTATACTCCTTGGAAACTTTAAGCTTTTATAATAGCCCTTCCAGCAAACGAAAGCATTTTAGATCAAACAGCATCATTCAAGGTGGAGTCTTAAATATTACTTTAACAGTATCCACAAAGAATCTTGGTTATTAAAATGACTTATTTTATTAAAAAAAAAAAAAAACTATGATTTTACCCACTGCAGGTAGAACTAGATTTTTAAAAAATAGCTTCCTCCTTTCATGAATTATTGTAAGATATGAAGAACCAAATTATTCTTTGGTTTTATTATTATGTGAAAAATAACACGCAGTCTAGTCAAACAACTGTAATGTTTATATTCCATTGCACAGAGATGGGTTATACAAATTAGTAACACAAGTTATTTCTTAAATTCCAAACATTTTCTAAAATATTATTACAGCAGATGCCTAGGATATTAAAACATCAAGGTGGAAATCATACTCTAAGTAGTTAAATATGACACTAAAAATATTGCACATTTTAATTAGAGTAAAATTAAAATGTGTGCTCAAATGCTCTAATAAACTAGGTAGCAGGGCAACTAACAGCTACAAATAAGTCACTGTGGTCCATCTTTACATATGCATATATATGATGATTCTTTAGATAACCCCTCCTCTTGAAAATACACAACTAAAACATTAAAATCTGGATAAATGATGTAAAGAAATTTTAATTCTTCCTAACACCTAAGATCTATGGTGAAGTGTGCTATTATCTATGACTTCATATAATTACTAATTCAAATATAAAAGACACCACACTTGGAAAGAAGAAAAGATCTTTTTAAAGGTAATGGTTTTAATTGAATTAATGAGATGAAAAGATAGTGAA
This sequence comes from Tupaia belangeri chinensis, assembly GCF_000334495.1. Lineage (NCBI taxonomy): Eukaryota > Metazoa > Chordata > Mammalia > Scandentia > Tupaiidae > Tupaia > Tupaia belangeri. The sequence continues at coordinate 665,940 of NW_006159475.1, read as the reverse complement.
GCCCTTGCTACTTACATGAAAGAAGATTTTTAAAAATAATCACTGCACAAAATACAAAGGGGGGGGTTATGCTGTGGTATTAAATTTTTCTCCATAATGATTTTCTTGACGATTCAAGAACAAATTAAAGTTTCCACGGCAAATTTGTTTTCAAAATGCCGAATTGTGACACAATTGCTGGCTTCACGTTTCTGAATACCTGTTTGGAAGAAAAAATGATGTAAACTTTTGATCCTTTATGTGTAAGTATGTGCATTAATCTTCATAGTTTTTACTTAGACATATAGAAGTATGTCACTAAGTTCTATAGTTTGAATATGGTTATACTGGCTAAAAATAGATTTCTTTCTTTCTCTAAACTAAATATTTTAACACTGCATAGCAACAATACAGATTGCTAATTTATGAACTTGAAGCTATTGACGATAGACTTCATCTTGACTATCGCAGTGTTTGCATGACCATGTATATCCATAGAAACACAGAACCGCACATTAAAAAGGGCAAATTTGATTGAATACGTGAATCTAACTTTAAAAAAAATTATGAACCAAGATCATTTTAAAATGCAGGAAACTAAGCAGTCGATTTCAGATGACTCACCGGCCCAAGGTGAGAGAACACTGCTATTAAAAGTACTAATAAAAAGCCAGGAAGGCAGTTTTACTGGGTGGCAAATTCCAAAGAAATCATACCACAGTGTATTTGAATGGCATTTCTTCTATAGCTCTGTCACATGTACTTGCACTTTATTTTTTAAATGATTTTGAAAAGAAATAGAGAGATGCTTTTATATTTATTTTTTAGGTGAGAAAATAAAGGATAAGGATTTGGCAAAGTGGTATTAGTTGTGTCAACGCTCATAATTCCTCACCCAAATTCCTTTCTCACTAGTCTATGATTACCTTTAAAGTACTCCAAAAGGTAGAAAGCCTGTTTAGAATCCAGATCTCCTAGGAAGAATGGGTCTCAAAGGACCCTCTGGACCCTTCTTGATGGGATAAAAAGAGACCTCAGAGAGATCACGATGTGAGGTCAAAGAGAGAAGATGGCTATCTATGAGAAAGTGGCCCTCATCAGAAATGGAATCTTATGGCATTTTCATCATGGGTTTTCCGGTTTCCAGAACTATGAGAAATGAATTCTTATTGTTTATAAGCTACCAGAATGGCTGCACTAAAGTGGCAGGAAGGAAAGCCGGACTGGATGACTATGTGGAGAGTGAGTATTAGCAACTCAAGGCAATGGCATTTGACAATGACCTTTCCTATCTGAAAAGAGTGAACTTAGAATTGAGATAATTCTACAGAAATCTGGAAATATGATATAGTGACACAATATAATTTTACTTTCTCATTCATGGCAAGCATATTGATAACAATGATTAGGCTTCACTCATCTAAATCTAATTTAACATGATAACATACACTAAAAGAAAACTGCTAACATTATAACATTAAAACATTACCTTTAATAGTTTCTCTGCGTTGCAGCTTATAAGTTTCCTTGTCATGACACAGTCGATAAATAAAGAAACCCAGGTGATCCACATTCTCAATGCGATCAGTAATAACCATGTGCTCATGAATCAAATATGACTGAGGCAGATAGGTTCCAGCCTACATTTAGAAAAGAGTATATTATATATGAATATTGCAAAACATACACTGGGCAGACTAGAAATACAGACCAAATTTTTAGAGATTTTAGTATGGAACAGAGGTTGACAAACTACTATCCACCATTTGTTTTTATTTTTATTAATTTTTTAATCTACCAGAAGGCACATGTGCTTACCAGAAAGAAAAAGAGAGAGAAGGGAGGTGGGGGAAAGAAAGCACCTCTCAATGAGAGTATGGTCGTGCTCAAATTGTCTCTACCCTATTTCTCCTTCCTTTTGAGATTTGGGGCACAAACAAATGCACGTACATGCCTGGTGTCCTTTTCAAGTCACTGGTCCAGCACTTGAACTGTGCAGTCGGTCAGGTGGGACCTGGTACCCTTAACTACCAGGGCCAGCCCACATCATCTATTTTTATAAATAATGTTTTATTGGAATGTGCGCATACCCATCTGTTTACATGTCGCTCAGGGCATCAGAATTAAGTACATGGCTAATTTACTCTCTGACCCTTTAGGAAAACTTAACAACTTAAGAAATTATATTTTAATTTAAAACAAACATTTAAGAGAAAATGAAGAAAAATTAAAAAACCATGTGTATTAATTCCTCTTTATAAAATTAAAGCAGTGTTCTGGTAAGATGGGCTCCTACAGGGTTAATTTCTCAACAGTGAATTCCAAGACACTATAACAGCATCATTTAACAAAGAAAATTAAACATTTTTATACCTTGATGTTAATAAGCAACTCCAATAGGTTTCTAGGTGGCATAACAATGGAAGTGTTCAGAGGGATCACATAGCACTTATCCAGGTTGAGATCTAAGTAGGCTGTGAGTTTCTGGGAAGAAAAAGATACATTTTAGTCAGATTGGTATATTTAAGACAGGCAACAACTGGATTTTGTACCATTAAAATGGGCTGGCTTTAGAATGTGCACATCACTTGCATTTCAACGAATAAAGAAATTGGTGGGATATGGATGAAAATAGGAATGGGAGAAGAAAAATTATTGCTATTAGTAAAAAAAATTCTTACCACAGGTTTGTTCTGTAGTAAGTAATAACGCCTATTAAAATTAACTGCAAATACCTATAATTCGATTAAGAGATTTAGTTTAAATGCTTATAAGCCCATCTGTCCTCTAAGGCATTTATTCTTTTTATATAAAGATGAATTCTTGTCTTTTGTGTCTAGAACACCATAACCATCTTTACAGAACTGGAAAAAGTAACTTTGATGACCGTGTTCTGTGGTTAAGATGAGAACCCTGACTGAGAAAGACTGTCCCCACAGGATGGTTTTTGAGGACTGAGTTAAACCAAATCATGTAAACCCTGAGATTTCTAAGACCTCCGTAAATGTTAGCTATCACTACTTTCTTTTTCTTTTGGGTAAGTTTATTACCTTGAAGTAGGTAATTTCTCAAACTGGTTTATAAACATGCATCAGATGTGTTTATCAGGCAAAAAATGCTTGCAAAGCTAACTTGAATGATATGTCTAAACGTTCCAAATGGTAAGCTTATAGAGAGACATAAAGAGACATACTAACCACAGACAACATGTGAATTTCTGAATCTCTAAATCCTGGTTTGAATAAAACAAAAAATTCTTGGGACAAAAATTACTGGGGAAATTGAAATATAAACTAGATATTAAATACTACTACATTATCATGGCAATTTTGTTGGATGTGATGACAATGCTGTGGTTATGTAGGAGAATACTCTCATTCTTAAGAGGTACCAGCTTAAGTTATTTAGGAGTCAAGTGTCAAATGAGAAAAAAGAGAGATAATGTAAATGTGGTAAAATTTCATAACCAGGTGGAGTAGGTGCTCAAAAGCGGTAGGAAAATATAGAATGAAAACAGAAAAATAGATTAACAAAATTATTAATTTCTGAAATTGCTCTAAGAAATGGGAACACAAATGACCTCTAGAAAAATATGAGAGCATATACAAAATAACAATAATTTGCCAGCAAAGGAGGAATAGCCATGAGGAGAGTTTAACTGTAGGCAAGGTAAGGGGGAAGAAAGGAGAACAAGGCGAGAAAGCGGTCCGATCACTAATGGTCTGTTTCAGATAAAGCACCTCCCCAATGTGGACAGTTTATCCTGTTGGGCAGAGAAAACCTAGCCCACTTTTTAAAGGAGAAACCACACTCGAATACTGAAATAAAAAATATAAAAAGTGTAAGTCAAAGAACCTGCACTCGTCACTATTCTGGACATTTGGCTCACCTTGTTGAAGTCGTGGACAATGTTGGCAGGATCACTATCTGCGAACTCTGGGACAGGCACACTGATGAACTCAACCTCATCTTCTTCAAAGATCTTAATGTTCTCTTCGATTGTCTGGTAGCGAGCAGCGGGGGCATCGGCAGAAGGCTTGTTTAAGACATCATCTTTGATGTACTTTATTCCACAGTAGTACACGTCATCTGGCTATAGAGTTTAAACATGCAGTTCAGCACTTCAGAGTGAGACAGGTTTTTAAATGTAAGCATTACTTAAAAGCTCCACCTCTATCTAAATAGCATCTTGCTTGCAAACTCTTACTTTGAGATGACAAGTCAGACAGTTTAATTACAGCGTTAACATATTCTTTAAGATCAGGTTTTGAAGTATTGTTAAAAAAAAAAAAGCTTTAGAAGACAGAGACAGAGAAAAGCAGCTGATTTTCCCTTCACTTTCTGTGGTTGATAAAAATAGAATATTAAAAGCAATTACTCATCTGGTGACAAGTAAATCTGAAGCACACAGGCCTACTTTTACCGGTAGGCACTGTTTTCATAAGAGAATATATTCAGAAACCAGTGAAGTTTTTAAGAAAGAACATAATTTGAAAACTTTTGATGTGGTTCATGGATTAAATGATTTCTCAGGGATTCTTTCCCTGACATTTCCACATGCATACTGGTAATTCTGATTTTTCCTTAAACTATGCCACAATTAACAGAGGACTATTAGATTATAGCACATCTTTACAGCACTGTCTCATTTCTTTAAGTATATACACATACACACGCACACATACAATAAAAACAAAAAATATATAGCAAAACATTCAGGCACCAAATGCTCTCTCCAAACAGTGGAAATACAAATGATTTTGGAGGGGCAGACTTCCTAGGGATAAAGTACTTCAGTGGAATTTTAAAGGACCATTATTTCACTATATTATATCATATATATATATATATATATATATGGAGAGAGAGCGAGAGAAAGAGAGTTATTTTTTGCAAAAAAACCCATATTAGACAAAATGACTACTGTCTCTGTAATGTCTATCAATATGCCATCATCTCAACTAATATAGAAAGTGAGCATGAAGTTTATACCTCCTCTGGTGGAATGTCTCAAGATTAGTTATTTAATCTAGTTGTCAACTGTTTCTTCAAATCTTGAAATGTTAAAATACTTTAAGTAGTCAAAAGCTGCACAAGTAATTTTCCTGTCAAGGTAAATGGACAGATTTTCTCCTAAGACTACTTAGGAGAAAAAAACAAAACTTATAAAATTCTATGTTATAAATCGCCAGGATTACTATTAAACACTCTAAGTTATAAACAACTTTCATCCTAAGTTTCTTCTACATCACTGCTAAAGTTGCCTAATTCTATAGAGACACCAAGCACTTAGAAAGATAAAGATGTAGCATCAGTGTACACTAGGCCAAAGTGCAAAAGACCACTGAAGGGGAGCCCAAACTGGCTGTTAAGTGACGGTCTACCAACATGATGAATTTGTGGTTGAGGTATCTATTCAACTGGCAGCTGGCAATACTATACTTCTTAGCTACTAATTACGGTAGGAAAACAAGGATAGTCAACTCAATAATCTAAACCCTTTTAGTCAGCAACATTTCAAAACATTATTTTGCTTTCAATGACTGTGTCTAATGGGTTCAGCAAAATATGATCAGATTTTTAAATGCAGCTTTAAAATAGGACCATCACTTCGGCTAGAAGACACAGACCAAAAATATAGGCTTAGAGCAAGTTAGGGACAATTTTCTAATACACATAAAGGAAAGACCAAAAAAAAGGCCAAAAACAAGAAGTTTTCTGCTTACTTGAAGAGCAAAATATTTGTACAGATATGCTCCTCCTAGAATGACACCTGCAAGCATAAATGCAAGTCCAAAGCACATGCACCAACACCAGGCTCTTCTTTGGCCAACTGGTACCACATCATCTGGGTCCTAAAATACAAAAAAGATAATATCACATCTCCAGGCAAAATCACAGAAGACTCAGTGTTGAAAAGATTTTAAGGATCACTATTACTGTTATTATTTTTTTTGCTAGAGGGTGTGTGCACTCACCAGAAAGAGACAGAGAGACAGATAAAGAGGAGAGGAGAAAGCACCCTCCATGGGGAATGGTCACACTGTAATCCCTTCTCCTCCATCTCTCCCTTCTTTCCAAAATTTGGGCACACAAGTAGACACACGCTTGGTGTGCTT
>NW_006159475.1:640436-658982 GCF_000334495.1 Tupaia belangeri chinensis | reverse complement strand
TTCAGTGTATTTTTAAAGGACAATTATATCACTATATTATATCATATATATATATATATATATATATGGAGAGAGAGCGAGAGAAAGAGAGTTATTTTTTGCAAAAAAACCCATATTAGACAAAATGACTACTGTCTCTGTAATGTCTATCAATATGCCATCATCTCAACTAATATAGAAAGTGAGCATGAAGTTTATACCTCCTCTGGTGGAATGTCTCAAGATTAGTTATTTAATCTAGTTGTCAACTGTTTCTTCAAATCTTGAAATGTTAAAATACTTTAAGTAGTCAAAAGCTGCACAAGTAATTTTCCTGTCAAGGTAAATGGACAGATTTTCTCCTAAGACTACTTAGGAGAAAAAAACAAAACTTATAAAATTCTATGTTATAAATCGCCAGGATTACTATTAAACACTCTAAGTTATAAACAACTTTCATCCTAAGTTTCTTCTACATCACTGCTAAAGTTGCCTAATTCTATAGAGACACCAAGCACTTAGAAAGATAAAGATGTAGCATCAGTGTACACTAGGCCAAAGTGCAAAAGACCACTGAAGGGGAGCCCAAACTGGCTGTTAAGTGACGGTCTACCAACATGATGAATTTGTGGTTGAGGTATCTATTCAACTGGCAGCTGGCAATACTATACTTCTTAGCTACTAATTACGGTAGGAAAACAAGGATAGTCAACTCAATAATCTAAACCCTTTTAGTCAGCAACATTTCAAAACATTATTTTGCTTTCAGTGACTGTGTCTAATGGGTTCAGCAAAATATGATCAGATTTTTAAATGCAGCTTTAAAATAGGACCATCACTTCGGCTAGAAGACACAGACCAAAAATATAGGCTTAGAGCAAGTTAGGGACAATTTTCTAATACACATAAAGGAAAGACCAAAAAAAAGGCCAAAAACAAGAAGTTTTCTGCTTACTTGAAGAGCAAAATATTTGTACAGATATGCTCCTCCTAGAATGACACCTGCAAGCATAAATGCAAGTCCAAAGCACATGCACCAACACCAGGCTCTTCTTTGGCCAACTGGTACCACATCATCTGGGTCCTAAAATACAAAAAAGATAATATCACATCTCCAGGCAAAATCACAGAAGACTCAGTGTTGAAAAGATTTTAAGGATCACTATTACTGTTATTATTTTTTTTGCTAGAGGGTGTGTGCACTCACCAGAAAGAGACAGAGAGACAGATAAAGAGGAGAGGAGAAAGCACCCTCCATGGGGAATGGTCACACTGTAATCCCTTCTCCTCCATCTCTCCCTTCTTTCCAAAATTTGGGCACACAAGTAGACACACGCTTGGTGTGTTTCTCAAGCCAATGGATCTGGGACTGGAACCATGTGGTCTGCATGTGGGAATCTGGCTGTCTTAGCCACCAAACCATGGAGCCAGTCCAGGATTATTGTTTTAATAAATGAAGACATAAAGATCAAAGGAGCTAGATCTTTGATTAAAATCAATGAGGGGCCAGCAGATGGTGTGGTGGTTAAGGCACTGAACTTCTATGTGGTCGACTACAGTCTGAGTCCCAAACATGAAAGCTTGAAAATCACACTGGGCACATATGCCTGTATGCCCAAACTCCTGACAGGAGGATACAAGAGAAGAGACTGAGGTGTGGCCATCCCCCCAGGGGGGGTTTCTCACTTTCGCTCTTACTGTTGCTCTGGCAAGCACATGTGCCCTAAGGCAAAAACTTAAATTAAAAAAAAAAAAAATCAGTGAGAAACAATTAAGTGGTGGCATCAGGAATCATCACAAAACCTCTTTGGTTATGACACAAGTCCCTAAAGGGAGTTCTTACTATTTTTAACTCTCAACAGCTCACCTATCTAAAGCAATGATACGCTCCAAAATGTCTATTTCACATGCACAACTTTTGACATCTTTCAACACATAAAAATTCAGGAAAGAGGGGACCAACGGAGTAATGGTTACATCACTGGACTCCGATGTAGTGGGCTGCGGTTTAAGTTCCAGACCTGGTATCTTAAAACTCACATCGAGCGCGTGTACATGTGTGCCCAAGATCCCAAGAGGAGAAGGGATTGCAGTGTGGCCATTCCCCCTGGGGAGTGGTTTTTCACTTTCTGTCTGTCTCTCTGTGTCTCTAGGGAGTATAAGCTCACTAATCTCTCTCTCTCAAAAAAAAAAAAAAAAATCCAGAAAAGGCGGGTCAGCCAGTGGTACTGTAGTTAAAGAAACAGACCCACACAGTCAACTGAGTGGTTTGAGTCCTGGGCCCAGCAGCTTGAAAAATGTGCCAGGCACATGCCTTCATGCCCAAAATCCCAAGAGGAGAATGGAGAAGGGACTTTGGTGTGACAACTCCCTCAGAGGGTGATTTCTCACTTTCTCTGTTTCCCTCCAGCAAGCACACATGTCCTATAGCAAAAAAAACAGAAAAGGTTACAACACAACTTTTGCACATATTACCATCATGCTGAGCTTTGTATACTACAGATTCACAGAAAAGGTTACAGCACAACTTTGTCACATATTATCATCATGCTGAGCTTTGTATACTACAGATTCAAGGTATCTCTGTATTAGATAAAATTATGGTACCCTGCTGTAGATTGTTTATATTTCATACCAGGTATAAAGGTGTGCCTAACAATCCATGAGACAAAGTAACAGGAAAATAGGGAACAGAATAAATAACATAAAACTAACATTCTTGGGACCAGTGGGTGGACAGTGGTTTAGGTTCTGGATTCACACGTGGTCAACCGCAATTTGAGTCCAGACCCAGTGGCTTGAAACTCATGCTGCAGAGGAGAATGGAAGAGAAGAGATTGCAGTGTGGCCACCCCCCCTGGGGGACAGGGTGATTTTCTCGCTTTCTGTCTCTCTCTCTCTCTCTGTCTCTTCAGTGAACACACATGCCCTTATAGCAAAAATCTCTCAAAAAAAAAAAAAAAGAAAAGAAAGAAAACTAACATTCTTTAAACAATTAGAATCTTCAAAATAAGACAAAGTTACTTACTTTGAAATAATCCTATAATTCCACTATGCCACCCTAAATCCCAGTTTCGTAAGAGTTCTTTGTTTTAAAGAAAGCAATACTGGGAACCAGCAGTTAGCGTAATGGCTATGTCGCTGGACTCCCACGTAGTCAACCGCGGTTCACGTCCCGGACCCGGTGGCTTAAAACTCACGCCGGGCGCGTGTGCGTGCGTGCCCAAGATCCCGAGAGGAGAATGGAGGAGAAGGGATTGCGGCGTGACCATCCCCCCTGGGGGGTGATTTCTCGCTTTCTGTCTCTATGTCTCTCTCTGTCTGTCTGGCGAGCGCACGCGCCCTACAGTGAAAATCTCTCAAAAAAAAAAAAAAAAAAAGAAAGCAATACTAAAAGATGATAAAATAATAAAACATACATAAAGTAAAAAAGTTAGCATACAATTGTTACGAAATTTTGACTCTGATCCACTTAAAGAAATAATTTAGCATTAGATCATCACTTGACATTAGTGTTTCTATACTGCCTGTGCCCGTCTAATTCAGTCCCTCTACTCTCACCCGAGTTACTGTGGTTAACATCTGATCTGTCCTGGGTTTAGGTGCAAAGAGCTAATAAAAATAAGGTGACTAATTTCTGGTGTTACATAACTAGTGACTTTCAGAAGTACAGGCAGTAAGGGGACCAGCAGTTAGTGTAATGGCTATGCTGCTGGACTCCCATGTGGTTCAAGTCCTGGACCCGGTGGCTTAAACTCATGCCAGGCGATTTGCGTGTGTGCCCAGGATCCCAAGGGGAGAATGGAGGAGAAGGGAGTATGGTATGGCCATCCCTCTTGGGGGGTGATTTCTAGCTTTCTGTCTCTGTCTCTCTCTTTCTGGTGAGCGCATGTGCCCTATAGCAAAAACCTCTCAAAAAAAAAAAAAAAAAGTACAGGCAGTAAGATAAATTGCTCCAGCTGACTTGAAATCGTCATAATAAAAGGTGTTCTAGTTCACAGCATGCATGTCCACTTCTTAGGTACATGATTCTAGCTTCTCCTTGGAAAACTGAATATGGAGTAGCTTAAGGGAGAAAACGGACTCAACCTAAGTCTTTGTCATAGGATAAAAAAAGTTAGAAAGGGAAAGTATGAGTGACATACAAAAACGGAGTGAATCTGTTAGACTAAGAAAAAAGGATATGGTTGAAGCAATAATTCAGTTAGTAATGAATGCTAAGGTTACATGTTTTCAATTCTAAAATGAGGAATTTTAATTTGATACTGTTGGGAAAAGCTCAATCCCAGATGTTGAAACACCAAAGAACAACGTAAGGCTAGAGGGTGTGCTCTCAGGTTGAGGTTTTAAACAGAATTTAACACTGAACAGCAAATAACTATTTGATCAGATCAAATAAATGCAAGCACTTCAATTTACTGTAGTCCTTACTGACACACTGCATGTGGTGCATCTTTAAGACACTGAGTAAAATGCAAGGAAGTCATATTTAATAATAAGCCTAGAAAATTTATCAAGTCATGTTAGAGAGCCGCTTGTGAAAAGAAGGTACAGGATTTCCACAGAATCACCAGGTATTATGAAACTTGAATGATAAAGTATACATGCTTTGTTTGTGCCCTTGTCTGACATAAATATGTAAAGAGATAAGAAACTGTTGCTAACATAATTTTAGGGTGGAGGTCGGGGGGAGGGGGGAAGGTAAAAAATGACAGATGGAAAAACAGTCACTTCTGACATTTGGTATCAGCTGCTGAGACAGCCAAATGTGCGCACACACCCACCCTGTTTGGCAGGTTCTCTCTTCTAAGAGTACATAAATGAATAGCCAAAGAGCACAGGCAGATGCCTGTAAAAAAAAAAAAAAAAAAGCAGCCACAACTGTCATATTAATGACAAGTTTCCAAGTCTTTTGATACGCTGTTTTTAACTGTTCAATAAACAATAATTTTGAGAATAAATTATAAATGTCTACTATGTGCCAAGAGCTGTACAAGGCACTGGGAATAAAGCCCTTGCTGATAAAGAGAGCAGTTGAATTAGTCTGGAAAATAAAGACATGGGGACTTCAAAAAGTTCATGGAAAATGAATTAAAGTGTAAGTTTACTTTGGTGACCACCCCTCTAAAAAACAATCCATGCATACTTTTTAACATAATGTGCATTTTCTGTGAACTTTTTGAAAACCCCTTGTATACAAAAAGAACATTAAGAATGATATGGGTCCTATGTGGGGGAAGGAGGGGTAGTTTGGGGCAGACTGCCTGGAGAGAAAATATTTGAATGGAACTTTAAAGGACCATTAGCCAGGCAGAAGATAAAGGAAATCTCATGTAAGACTAAGAATGGATGAAAATAGGAACCGATGCATTAGACTTCCAAGGATCACATGTAGTACAGCTGGAGGGCCCAATATGGTAGGAAGGATATGACAGATGAGGAAAACGTTGGGACAGATCACAAAAGGCCTTTAAATAACATGCTATGGAGTATGAATTCTCTTGTTCATTTAAAAATCACACTTTAGGACTATTACAATGAAAAAAGTTTCAGTTTCTTAAAGAATTTAATTTATAATTTTTTTCTTTTATCTATAGGCAATTTATTCAGCACCTTGGCAACGTGAAAAATGACTTAACAAACAGGAAATAAATAGGGACGAGCAGATGGTGTAATGGTTATGTCACTGGACTCTGATGTAGTTGACCACAGTTTTGAGTCCCAGACCTGGTGGCTTAAATCTCATGCTGAGCACATGTGTGTGCCTGCCCAAGATCCCAAGAGGAGAATGGAGAAGGGATTGTGGTGTAGCCATCCTGCTTAGAGGGTGATTTATGGCTGTGTGTCTGTCTCTTTCTCTGTCTCTCAACAAGCACACATGCCCTATAGCAAAAATCTCTCAAAAACAAACAAAAAAGAAACAGGAAATAAAGAAAGAAGAGTCTTTGAGTGGTCAAATTATGGACCTTAAATCCACATACCACAGTGGTATACTTCATAAAAGAGTTATATCAAACCGTCAAAGCCTATTTCTCTTTTTTTTCCTTTAAATTATTAGCGATCATATTCTACCTTGCATTAGAATAATTTACCTATAGATCTTATCTCTCTCTGCTAGATTATAAGGTTGTTCTGGGTATCCATTCATATTCATTTTCCATTACCAGTAGTTCCAAGCCAAGCTTGGTACTTGGTTAGCACTCAAATTTTTCATGAGTGAATGAAAATGTTGACACTAAGGGACCAGCAGTTACCATAACGGCTGTGTCACTGGACTGCCATGTAGTCAACTGCAGTTTGAGTCCCAGACCTGGTGGCTTAAACTCACTCCAGGCGCGTGTTAGTGTGTGCCCAGGATCCCAATAGGAGAATGGAGGAGAAGGGATTGCGGCATGGCCATCCCCTCGGGGGGTGGGTGGGTGGGGGGTGATTTCTCGCTTTCTGTCTCTCTGCCTTTCTCTTTCTGGCGAGCGCACACAGTCTATAGCAAAAACCTCTCCAAAAAAAGAAAAAGAAAATGTGGACATTAAAAGAAAAAATGTGTAGCTATTTAATTTTTTCTGATTCATAAAAATTACAGCAGAAGCCAGCATGATGGTGGGAGAGAGCAATAAAATAATGCATGGCAAACTGACAAACTGTGGTTATTAAGCAAAGGAGAGTACCCCTACGTATCCCATTCAATATTCATTAAGGACCTGTTATTTGCACTGTGCTGTGCTGGATCCTGTGGGAAATTCAAACGTGATTAAGACGTGGCTCCTATCTTGTATAGTTCATGGACAAGAATTAACATAATGCATGACAGATAAATGACCTCCCCTATTTCAATCTAAGTCATGGAGAAGAGATTAAACTACATTCAAGATTGTAAGGTTTTTAGTCTAAGAGGTGTATTTGAAGTGTTTTTTAAATGATTAAATTTTAACACTTAAAAAGAATAAGCTTGACTTAAAAAATTTACATATGTAAGACTTAAGAAAGAAAACCCCATGCCTGTCTTGAAATATATAGAAAATACATTAAAAAAAATTTCAACTTCTATGCATAATAAAATTCTTTGCAGGGCCAGCAGGTGGCACAGTGGCCAAAGTGCTGACTCACACAAGGCTGACCACAGTTCAATTTCCAAATTTGGCAGCTTGCTTTCTCACTTCCCCTTTCTCTCTGATCAAATTAAAAATTCATAATAACAAATAAAATTAAATAAATATTATTTTATTTAACACATTTCTTGTAAACCATCAATAGGTGAAATTAACATTTTAACATTAATAAGGATAATGAGCAGAAACCTATAGCAAATCTCATACTTAATGATAAAACTTTAGATTTATACCACATCCTTCCAAGTTGGGAATAAAGAGATCCCATTAAAATTCATTCCTTGTTTCCATTCAACATTGTGCTAGAGATCCCAAGCAGTACAGAAGTAACAAGAATCAAAAACAGACATTAAAAAAAAGGTCCAGCTGCATTGACGCAAGTGGTAGGGTGCCACTTGCTGTGAGGCCGGAGCCAGATGGCAGGCCCAGTTCAGTTCTGGGGTCAACCTGAACAGACCAGGCAGGGTAGCATATACCTGCAATCCTAGCTAACTAGGAACCTGGAACAGAGGATCAAAAGGTGAATTGCCAAAAATACCTCTGCCCTACTCCTCACTCACATATATAAACGCTCTCAAAAATAAATAAATAAATAAATAAATAAATAAATAAATAAATAAATAAATAAAACAAAACTGTCATTTATTTGTAAAAAGTCTATAGAGAATGTAGAAAAATCTGAGAAAGTCAAGTTATCCAAACTAGAGTTCAGCAAGATACTGAAAAAATCAATAGTAAAAAAATCAACTGGAAAAGGGGAAGCAGACATTGATCAATGGTAAAATCCAATGCTCTGCAAGGCAATCCCACATGGGAAGGTTCTTGGTTCAAGTCCAGAAAACTCCTCCAGTATGCTAGGCACAATGCTTGCCTATGATCCAGGGCTGGTTTAAGGCTGGGGATGGATTATTCGGTGAAGATCCTATTGGAGGTGCTCGCTCGCTCGTTGTCTCTCTCTCTCTCTTTCAAGGTCTTACACTCATGGAAGAAATACATAAACTTTAAAAAAAAAATCAACTGGGGACCAGCAGTTAGCATAATGGCTATGTTGCTGGACTCCCATGTAGTTGACCACGGTCTGAGTCCCGGACCTGGTGCCTTGAAATTCACGCCGAGCGCGTGTACGTGCGTGTCCAAGATCCCAAGGGGAGAATGGAGGAGAAGGGACTGCAGCATAGCCATCGCCCCTGGGGGTGATTTCTTGCTTTCTGTCTGTCTCTGTCTTTCTGGTGAGCGCACGTGCCCTGTAGCAAAAACCTCTCCAAAAAAAAAAAAAACCTCCCAAAAAAAAAAAAAAAAATCAACTGACGGCCAGCAGGCTGGATGGTGATTAAGGTGATGGACTCCTGCATGGCTAACCATGGTTCGAGTCCTGTACCAGGCTGGTTGCATTCTCAGTTCTCTCTCTCTAGTAAGCATATAAGCCTTATAGCAAATTAATAATAATAATGCTAATAATTAAATTAAATAATTCTTAAAAGAAATCAACTGAGTCAAAGATTTGTACATGAATATTTATAGCATCACTGTTCATAGTAACCCCAAACTAAAAACAATTGAAATATCCATGAATTCATAAAGAAATAGTATAATTGAGGTATATTCATGTCATGAGATAGATAGCAATAAAAAGGAACAAAACAACATATCAGCATGACTAAACCTAAAAATTACGCCAAGTGGGGAACCAGCAGTTAGTGTAATGGCTATGTCGCTGGACTCCCACGTAGTCGACCGTGGTTCGTGTCCCGGACCCGGTGGCTTAAAACTCACGCTGGGCGCGTGTGCGTGCGTGCCCAAGATCCCGAGAGGAGAATGGAGGAGAAGGGATTGCGGCGTGACCATCCCCCCTGGGGGGTGATTTCTCGCTTTCTATCTCTATGTCTCTCTCTGTCTGTCTGGCGAGCGCACGCGCCCTACAGTGAAAATCTCTCAAAAAAAAAAAAAATTACGCCAAGTGAAAAAAGTTCACAAAATACTACCAAGATTCCATTTTTATGAAGTTCTAGAAAAGGCAAAATAAGAATGACAAAAACCAGCTTACTGGCTACAACATCCAGAGGTTCAAGAAGGGGAGACTGACTAAAAGTGGCATGAGGAAACTTAGGGTGATGGAAATATTTCATATCTTGGTTGTCACGGCGGATAAACAATTTATACAATTTCCACAAAGTCAATGAGATACATATAAATGAGTAAGTAAATTATACTTCAATATGGAGGATGGAGAAGAAATCAAGTGAGTTCTTACACACTATGCAATAAAATAAAAAGTCTGGGACCAGCAGATGGTGAAATGGTTACACTGCTGGACTCTCACGTAGTAGACCACGGTTTGAGTCCCAGACCTGGAGGCTTAAATCTCACATTGGGTGTGAGTGTGCATGCCCTAAATCCCGAGGAGAATGGAGGAAAGGGTACTGTGTTGTGGCCATCTCCCCTGGCAGGGGAGGGATTTCTCGCTTTCTGTCTCTGTCTCTCCTATAGTAAAAACCTCTCTTTTTAAAAAAAAAAAAAAAAGGTCTAACACAACTAAGTATGGGGAAAGGGTAGAATAAAGGGAACTTTGGATTTATCACAAAGTTGGCAGGAATTGGTACAATGCCTTTGAAGAACAATTTGATGACATTTATATGATCCAGAAATTCTATTTCTAGATATATAACCCTACATAAACTTTTATACATGTGCACAAGAAAATATGTCTGATAATGGTCATTTAATAATTGACAATTTTGAAAAATGAGAACTTAAATGCTCACAGAGAGAATAATCAGTATTGTAAACTTATATATTACTGCTAAAAATAATCATTTTGCACTGTTAATTTTTACATAGATCAAAAAAGGGCAAGGTACACAATATGTATAAGGATATATTTAAGTATATAAAAGTTTATTGTCTGTAAGACCAAAATTAAGGTCCTCTCTTTTTGTATGCTTGTAATATTTCAAAATTGAAGAAATTTTTAAAAATCGCTAATAAGCGAAGGCTTCTTTACTGGGATATATAACTTTACCTGGCCTAATTTTAAATAATCACCAAGACATCTGCTCCTCTTGTACTGCAATAAAATTGGTGCACCTTAAATTGTGCTTATAAGGTAACAGAACTCCCATAGGTGCTGCACCATTATCATCTCATTAATCTTCCTAAAACCTCAAGTTTTTAGCCCAGTTTACAAATGAAGACACTGAAGCACATGCTGGCCTATAACCAACTCTCGATATTAGATACAGAAAGGCATGGCAAAGTATTCAAAAGCATTCTCACTCTTGCACCATTCTAATTCTAATTCAAATAAATCCTATCACAGGATATGGTGAAATAAGTCAATAATATCTTATACAAAACAAAGAATAAACTTTGTTTTCGCACATCAAATTAGTTAACAAGTAGGTCATCTCAATTCAATCAGTTATATAAGAGGCTTCAGTAAATGTACTTCAATTGTAACTTTAAAAAAAGTAAGTTTTTTTCATACAATTTTTAGTTATTTCTGAAACTAACGAAACTACTTCACTTTCACTTCACAAATCACTGACACTTCCCTACTAGAAAAACGCAGCTATTATGAGACATTTTTTTCAAAGTTATCAGATATATTTTGTAATATTATAGCAAATGCAACAACACCGTAGGAACAAGAATGCAAAGAGAAAAGTATCTCTTAAGATTAAAAATTATAGTACCAAAAAGGAAGGGAAAGAACCAACAGCATAAAAACAAATGAGTCGGTGGCCAGCAGATGGTATGGTAGTTAACACACTGGACTCCCACATGGCCGATGGCAATTTGAGTCCTGGACTTGAAGGCTTGAAAATCATGCCTTGTGTGTGTGCATCTGTGCCCAAGAGGAGAATGGAGGAGAAGGAACTGTGGCATGGCCATCCCCCCCCCCCAGGAAGGGGATTTCTCACTTTCCCACTCACTGTCTCTGTGGCCAAGGCCAACGCCCTACAGCAGAAACCCTTTAAAAAAAGAAAGAAAGAGAGAGAGAAAAAATGGGAAAGAAATATATAAAAGAACCTATAAAATTTATTCAACTCAGAAAATCCCAAGTTACTGAACCTTCGGAAATAGGTTCAGTTACTTAGAAACATGCTGAAGTAATACAGGGAACAATGGGTGGGTACAGGCCAACTGCCCACAGATGTGCTGTTTGACCTACACAGTATTTTAAAAAATAGACAATCAACATTTTAAATAGCTACCAACATTTAAAAAAACTGGTAATTCGTATTATTTTAAAAACGGGTTTCCTATAAATGTTCTGGCATTTCCAACTCCTCTCTCATCATTTTTCTCCCTACCTAACCAAACACACCAAGTGCTTTACTATAGTGTTGCTTGGTTTTGAACCCAGATCTTCATTAAGATGATATGGTATGTTTCCTTCTGAGAACTTAAATATACAAAACACTCAATTATTTCCTTCTATAAAGGATTCTGAGTTCTGAGTTTTAGAGATAGGTCCACGTCTTATTCACCAGGATTCTTTATTAGGTTTCTTTTTCCAGTATGGAAGTACTGAAAAGCCATGATCTAGTGATCTATTCATTATTAATAGTATCAATTACCAAACATAGCCGCTGTATGTGAAACACAAATTCTCTGGCTGAGAAGTTAACAATCTTAAAGATATCAAACATTCATTTGCATTTTTGTTTATTCACTTAAATCAGTTTCTGATTTTTGCTTCCTAATTTGCCCTTTCAAATAAAATTTCTTCTATCTCAACTGTGGTGACAAAGTCCACATGAGAAATGTTATGTCTGACACATAAGAAGGAAGTGGTTCTCCAAGTGATTGGCATTATGAAGATAGGAACCGAAAGCTGTTCTTTACATTTGTACCCAACTGCATTTCACAAGAGCTTCTGACCCTTTTGTCAATATTGACTTTCATGCAGCCAAGTTAGACTAGTATTTAGAGTCAAAATTAAGAATTACACCAACATGTTATGATTAATAATGTTATCTATTTTTTCTGTATTTGGAATGAGGGAAGTCTTAAAAAGGAGAACTTAATCTCAAATTACAATGTCTACAGAATAGATTTCTCATTAACTTTTTTTGTTAACAAATTCTACACCACCATAAACAGCAACACAGGAATAAAAAGAAATTTAAATAATTTTTATCTTTTTTTTTAATGATAGAGAGAGGGTATATATGTGCATGAATATGAGGAGAAAAATGTATTTTTTGACAGGGTCTTACCATGTTACTATCTTCCTGCCTGTGCTTTCCAGCTGCCTAGGGCTACAGGTGCATATCACCTTGCCAACCTGTAAAGCTGGCCAAGAACTAAACCCAGGCTTCCCTGTGGTCATAGCCATGAAGCAGCAGCACCCTCCTGCATGTACCACACCAAGGGCTTGGCCGAGTTTAAGGCCACTGCATAACAATTTACTGTGAAAAATCTATAAAATCAAATTACTAGCTTTACATAAAATTAGCACAGGTCTAGGTTAAAAAAAAAATGGGTCAGAACAAAAAAAAAACAGGCAGGCTGTAAATGCATTTTGGGCTGGATCGTAACTTAATCATTTCTGCACCATTAGGGACAAGCAAAATATCTGGTGCAAAGTAGAATATTAATATATAAATAATACCCTTAAAATCCCTTTTTTCTAAAAGCAACCATCATTTCTATGCAGTGTCTCTGTGTCAATCTATGTGAAACAGAACTGTACCAGTGATGGCTCATGGAACTTTAGCAGATTTTCAAGTTCATATTGGTGAGTTACGAGGCAAGGGAACAGCAAAAAGAAAGCTTAGAGTCGCACAGACAGGCAGATATGTGTTATGTACAAATGTTATTCACTGTACAACAGCCTTCATCGAGGATAAATTGGTGAAGGTAGATTTTCTTCTGCCACTGGCTGAATCACAAGTTCATATTGTTACCAATAAGAATCGACAACGTCCCTAAAAATTTTAAGTATAATAGGAATGTTCTATTCTTATATAAATCATTATAAAATCAAGTCCAAAGATTAGAGAAGAAAAAAAAGCAAACTTCTTCTGGACTCACTTTTGTGTATATACTGCATTTTAATGTCATCCAACAATTATTGTACATTCACATTCAAGTATGGGTAATTCTATTTAAAATGCAGAAGTTATGGTAGGAACATTTCGAGTGTATTCTTCTGGAAGTATAAAATAATTAGACTGAAACGTTTAGAATGTTGAAAGTTACACAAAAAGACTACTAGAAAACATAATTCTAGTTCTTGAGATCAAGACATTTGTCGCTCTGTAGTGAACAAGTGAGAAGTAGTCCGACCCTGTGAGCTCTTGCTAGCTCTGAATGCATGTACAGAAAACAGTAACATTTGATTGTGTCCATTATTCTACCACTCATCTGGCTCTTGTGAAAGGAAGATATAGACATTTAAGTAAGTTGTGATAAATTTGGTTTACCTAATGGTTAACTAAATGAGTTTTTTTCCTAACTACACTACGTGTTTCTTGAAGGTCAGCGTGCTTGGTAATGTTTACATTCCTAGTATAGTGTCTAGCCTTGGAGATGGTGCTTCTGAATGTGTGATCCACACAGTTCTCAGAAAGAAAAGATCTCCTATGGAAAATCCATGAAAAGTCATTCAGTCCATTATACCATTTTTTTTTTAAAGATCTGTTTAATTGTATTTATTATTATTTTTGGAATTTGTTATAGGACACTTAACAAAGAGAGAGAGAGGCAAAGAGAGCAAGCAAGAATTGGAAAGTGAGAAAACAAGCCACCAGGTCCAGGACTTGGACCATGGTCAGTCGTGTGGAACTCCAGCGTCTTCACCACTATGCCACCTGCTGGCCCCCAATACGTCATTTTACAGATAAATATAACGAGGCCCTGAGAAGTAAAATTACTTATAATATCACAAAGCTAATAAGATCTGAGTATTATCTGATGCCATGTACATCCTAAGAAAAGAGAAGCATGGATCAACCACCTAACTCAAGGGCTTAGGCAAATTAACTCTAGTAATAAATGAAGTGATACCACGTCACACTTGGCTAATACTCATACATTCAACCAGAAACTAGATAGCCCAAGTTTCTACAGAATTCTGCTACGGAATTATGTAATAAGTTTACTTAAATTAAGCCACAGTCATAATTAGCACTACATGTGTTAACAGTACAAGAGTAGTACTGTTATTTTTAATACAGTATGTGACAAAATTAATGACTTTTCTCTATAGTTCAGCAAATTTCAAAGGATGGTAAAAAAAAATGGTATTAAAGTCACATATACATGAAGCAAAAGTAGTAAAATAAATTAATTCAGGTAAACCAGCATACAAATGTTAAAATAAATGAAAAAAGAAGCTATTAATTATAAAAACAAAGCCTAAGTAAAATTAGTCATAGTAATAAAGCCGCCACAAAGAAAAATCACAAAGTTTTTCAGTTGTTTCTAAAATAACTTATGAAGGAGACAGTCTTGAAACTTTGAAGAGGGAGACTAGAGGATGTCTCATTTATCTTTCTAGGCCATCCTGTCTGATCTTAAATTAGTGCTAATAATAATTCAGATGGTTTCCATTATTATCCATTATTAATCATAATTAAGTCCATTTTTTACGTAAAAAGAAATATTGTAATAAATCTTTAAAAAGCTATCAAGATGGCTGCACTGAAGTTATAGTATTGATTTCCAGTTAAATGTTTACTTCCTCCTGAAAGCTCAATGAAGTAATAGTTAAAGGGATAAGCCAATAAGCCTTAAGTCAAAGAAAGTGGAAATGAATGATAGCAGACAAATTACATCAATAATAGTATCTGAAAGAGGAAAACACACATAATAAAATATGAATGCATAAAGAAAAACCTCAGGTTTCTAGAGGGAAAAGAAAAAAAGGTCTTACACAAAGAACCAGGAATCAGAATGCCATCAGAGTAGAGGACAATGGAGAGGAGCTATCAAAATGCAGAGAAAATTACTGTTAATCTACAATTTTATGTCCAGATAAATTACCAGTTAAGTGTGAGGATAAAGATTCTCAGACATGCAAAATCTTTAAAACGTACATATCTCTCTTGCTCACCTTCTGCCTCCCATGCTTATACTCTGTCTAGCTCATAAACAAGAAAAAAGAAAAAAAAATGGCTAGCCCTGTAGGGCTGCAGTGGAGCACCATGCATGAGAGGCTGGATCCCACATGACTGACGACAGTTCCGTCTTGACTGTGGAGGCTTGAAAACACACTGTGTATGTGTGCATCCATACCTCAGATCCCGATGCAATAGAGAAGTGGAGGAAAAGGAGAGCAGCGTGCCTTTTTCCTATTAGGGTGTTTGCTCACTCTCTTTCTAGAAAGCACATAGGTCCTCTGGCGAAACAAAACAAAACAAAACAAAACAAATCATCTCAGACAATTTTTTCACAAAACTGCAGATCTAAGATGGGATGGAGGTCAAGCAATTCTAGAGTAACGATGACTCTTAGAACACCTGCAAAGCAACAGGCCCAGAGAGTAACTAGTTTATTTTGGAACACTGAAGAATGGTGGGTAACTGCCATGAAAAATACAAAACTTGATGAGTTATCCAGTGAGTATGAAGATACGAAGAGACAATTAGACTGTTGTTAAGAGTCTGAGGATAAATTAGCAATAAATACATTAAAAAAACTAAGCAATCCTCCCTCCTGCCCCAACAAGCAATTATCAAATCCAGGAAAAAATAGTCTTTCTACAAGAAAGGAAATATAGGGAACCAGCAGTTAGCTAATGGCTGTCACTGGACTCCCACGTAGTCGACCGCGGTTCGTGTCCTGGACCTAGTGGCTTAAAACTCACGCCGGGCGCGTGTGCGTGCGTGCCCAAGATCCCAAGAGGAGAATGGAGGAGAAGGGATTGTGGCGTGACCATCCCCTCTGGGGGGTAATTTCTCCCTTTCTGTCTTTTTCTGTCTGGCGAGCGCATGCGCCCTATAGTGAAAACCTCTCCAAAAAAAAAAAAAGAAAGGAAATATATAAAAGCACAGTACATTACTAAGATGTAAATAATACTTATGTAAATTATAATAAAACCATTGAATATCAATTTTACCAGAAACTGCTAAATACTCATCTTCATTTAGCTATTACCAATAGATAATATCTAAAACTGTAAAAAACAAAACAAAGGAAAAGAAAAACAAAAAGAAACCATGAAACAGCATTATAAGCAAGTATTTAGAGTAGTTCTTCAAATGTGGTCTGGAAACTCCCTTTAGGGGTCCACAGGTCAAACTATTTGCATAATGAAACTAAGATACCTTTTTTTTTTCACTTTCACGTTCTCACAACAGAGTAGAACAACGCCAGCAAAGTGTACAGAACAGTGTACAGTGGAGTTTTCCAGAAGCAAACATGTGATACCACAATGGACAGAATGCAGAAGCTGGCATAAGAATCCGGCCAACTTCTATTAAGCTACTCAGTAAAGAGCATTGCAAAAATGTAGAACAGTCTCTTTAAATCTTTTCAGTTGTTCAGAAATTTTATTATTCATAACAATGTTATATGTTAATATTTTTTATATAAACACGTTGCTTTAATTTCTAATAAGGGTAGATAGATACATAATTTATATCAAGCAAAAGCTCTCTGGGATCCTGAACAATTTGAGTATAAAGTAGTTCTGAGACTAAAAAGTTTGAAAACCACTGATTTAGAGAAATACAGAGGTAAGATTACCATGTGTAGTTAGGCAGGTTTTTTTTCCGCACAAGGATATTTAGCCCATGGGATCAATGCGGTCCATATTCTGCTCACCAAAACCCCTGAGAGGGCACTTTTGCTAATTTGCACAAAGGCAGAAGATGGTCTACTGGTCATCCTGGTGATTAAAGACCAGAAGAACTTAAGAAGTGAACGTGATTGCCTTTTAGGAGAGAGGAGGACAAACTATAAAAGGACATGAGATAACTTTTGGCCTTGATGGCAAAGTTCTATCTCAACTGGACTGTCATTCAGGTGTATACATTTAAATTATCTAACTCAAGATATGTGCATTTCACTGTGCATAAAGATGCTACAATTTTTAATTTGTTGTTATGATAGAGTGCATATGCAAGAATAGACAGAGATGGGGCCAGATCATGTTATGGATTCTTCCTTCTGTCTTCCAGCTTGCTGGGATCCTCAGTGATCACACCTACACACACCGGCATATTTCAGGTCAACTGGGCCAAGCTTCCGGCTCTGCAGTCTAGTATGCTACTGACTATTCTAGAGGCAAGGCCTGATAGAACAACTTTTTATTAAACATTTATTTAATTTGTTGTTACTATTATTTTTAATTTGATCAAAGAGAGAGAGGGAGAAAGTGAGAAAGCAAGCCACCAGGTGCAGGACTCAAACTGTAGTCAGCCATGTGGGAGTCCAGCAGTCCAACCACCACGCCAACTGCCAGCCTCGTGATAGAATAATTTTTAATAAGTGTGTTACTCTGAGATAGGGCAGGGCTGTTTGTATTTGGAAAACCCAAAGTAAAATTTTTAAAAATCCTATTAACACCTACTATGTAATAGAGAAATACATTTTTAAATGAAAATGGAGGGCTAGCCCCATAGCATAGTGGAGTTAGATCCCACACCACAGGTTGGAATCCCAGCCCCAGCAACTTAGGAAACACACTGGGCACATGTGTGCATTCCCAGAATCCTGAAGGGAAAGAAATGGAGGGAAGAGGATTGCAGAGTAACCTGTTAGGGTGCTTTCTCTTTCTCTCTGCTGAATGCAGAGAACATGTACCTGCTAGCAGTAATTTTTAAAAAGTAATTAAGTACACTGTACAATAAAAATGGAAGGCTGGCACCAAAGTTCAGCAGTTAAGTACTGTGCTTAGAGAGCTAGATCCTACATGGCTCGAATTCTAGCACTGGCAGTTTGAAAAACATATGAAGTACACTTGCACATGTGCCCCAAATCCTCATGGGATAAAGAAAAGGAGGAAAAAGTCTGTTTCATGGCCAGAACCTCATTGGTGGATGCTTTCTCTGTCTCTTTCTCTTGTTGCTGGAAAGTAACATACCTTCTTACCACAAAAAAAAAAAAAAAAAAGAACAAGAATATAGCTATGGAATCTGAAGTGTGTTTTATAGTATGGGAATGAATCTTTACCAGAATACCTTGCCAGAAAAAAAGTACTAACAACACAGTTATGTAATTGATATGTGGGACTAAACTCTGAGAATAACACAAGAAGTATTCCTAAACAAGAATGACTGGGAAGAGGGAAATGAATAATGATAGTAGGCAATACCTATTCATTCGCTTTCTGTTTGAGGCATTGTGCTAATCTAATTGTAGATTAACATGCTCCCCAGTTCGCTAGCAGAGAAACTGAGGCACAGAGAGTTGAAGAAACTTATCCAAATATCCCAGTAGATGGTATAGGCAAATTAAAATTTGGAAGTACAACTGCATAGCCTAAATTCCCAATCACTATACATTCCTG
>NW_006159475.1:633666-640405 GCF_000334495.1 Tupaia belangeri chinensis | reverse complement strand
TCCTGAACTGCAGTCCCCTAAATCAATGAGAGTACTAAGCAAAAAGTAAAACTATCATTCTTTTGATGTTTTCCCCTATTTAAAAATGCAAAAATCATTTTTACCTCATGATCCATAAAAAAGCAGGAGGCAGATCGTATGAGAGCACATGAGCCAGCCCTGTTTCCATTTTAATGGAGACTGCAAAATGTTGGCTCACATCAGGACTTCTGTGTTTTTAGGCTGAAATTCTTGAGTAAATCCTAATGAAAACCTTGATTTCCACCTTGACTTTAAAAACTGAGAAGACTGGGGGCTAGCAGGTGGTGCAGTGGTTAAGGTGCTGGAGTCTCACATAATTGAACACGGTTCGAGTCCCAGACCTGGCGGCTTCCCTCTCTGACTTTTTTTGGCCAAATAAAAAAATATTAACAAATAAAATAAAATAATTCTTTTAAAATTTTTGAGAAGATTGGGCAACACTAAACTGACTCATTTAAAAAAAAAAAGAAAACCAAGAATCCTCTTGGGATCAGCAGTTGGCGTAGTGGCTGTATCACAGGACTCCCATGTAGTCGACCGCAATTTGAGTACCGGACCCAGTGGCTTAAACTCACGACGGGCGCATGTGCATGCATGCCCAGGATCCCGAGAGGAGAGGGGATTGTGGCGTGGCTATCCCCACTGGGGGGTGATTTCTCACTTTCTGTCTCTCTGTCTCTCTCTGTCTTTCTGGCAAGCGCACATGCCGTGTAGCAAAAACCTCTCCAAAAAAAAAAAAAAAAAAAAGGAATCCTCTAAATTGTTTAATATGCAAAAAGCCCAGCTTCACTAGGGAGCACTGAGTTTGCCATCACTGCTTAACATACCTGGCATTGCCCTAGCTAAAACTGGTGGACTTAGGAAATGTTATGTCCTAGTACTATAGTAAGAGCAAGAAAAAAATGAATTGGAGAGGAAGTCTCTAAAATGAAAGATTAAAAACTGATAAAGTAGAAACTACACAGACTCTCTTAAAATCATTTTTCCCCAGCATAAAGATGGATCTTCTTTTAGATGTTGCAGATCCAGGTGATCTAATTAACAGTGCAACTTACCTCTTGGGTTTTTACTTTAAACACTTTTAAACATCATAATCCTATGATAGTCATATATAAGCAGAGAAAATAATTTAAGACCTAGGCTTCATCCATTATTCATTTTCAAAAACTTTATTTTTAAAAATAATTTTGACATTAAAAGTTAAGCAAATATACAAAAATTCCACCAAAACTTATTTCTTAAAGTATGAATCAACTGTGCCCAAAAAGGCTTATGCAAATATTTTAAAAATTCAAAGTATTAAATGATTTAAATATCCTACTTAATGTCAATTTCCCAAATAATTCCCAGGAGATTCAAGTTAGAAGTGGTACTATTTATAAGCTATACAAATTTTATTTCATCACTTGCTCTTTTGTCATATTATCTCTAAGTCCTAAAATTGCTGAAGAAACTTCTCAGCATTAAGTTTAAAAAAATTAGAATATCGATCATAAAAGCAAAGATAATTTTCTCATTTCTACAACTGTTTAGGAATTAAAAAGTGTATGCTCATTCTTGATTTTTTTCCCCAAATGGTTCCATTACAGAAATTTCTTTTTGTGTAATCAATTAGAGAGCTTAAAAATCTGCCATTATTTAAAATAATCTTGTTTATTCAATTGTTGGTAACACTTAGAAAGTGAGATTATATTGTAGATTTCTTCAAAGCTTTTAAGAATGTGTCCTAATGGAGATTAAATTAATCACAATTAAATGGAGATTTTTTTAAAAATTATATCCTTAGGATTATATGTAATATAATTTCCAGTTTTCAACTCTCAGCTGTGTACCTTATAAAAGACTTCCACTGTAAAGCTCTGTGCAAAGAAAATAAGAAAGCCAGGAAATAACTACCTTTACACATAACGTAGACTTACCGAACACAGCTCTAGTGTACACTACTTAAACAAAACTACTTCATCCAGAAATGTCAAATCCTTGATTTGAATAGTCAGCAATGACCCTCAGAAGTTCTTGATGAGAACTCCTCCTCCTTCAGTATTTAAGCTCTAATAAAATGTGTTAGTTTGCTAAAAATTTTAAGAGGATAAATTCATTGACTGCCTACCTGAAAAGACTAAAATTATATTTTTTAGATCTTTCTTTAACAACACAATGATATACAAAGCAGTCCAAGAAGTTTTAGCTAAAATATGAATTCAAGAAGTATTTCCCTTTGAGAAAAAAAGGGAGGGGCTTCTGAATAGACACTGCAGATATATTAGTTATGGTATGATACAACTAAGAGAAATAAAAAGTCTGCTTTCCTATATACATTGCTAAAGTCAGGTTTTAGCAATCATTTTATAATAAATTCCTCATAAGTTAAATTCTACATCAACATAAACAGGCTTGCACCATAAATGTGTCTGAAAGGTATTTCTGACTAAAAAATATTTCTATTTAGAAAATTTTTTATGTGGCAGAGTTGAATTCCACGAAGTCTTATAAGTCGATTATTACACCAAGGACAATATACTTGCTTCTAACTGGGAAGACTGCGACCCTGGGAGGACATGTGGCAGGTAACTCACCCTCCAACCACACAGTATCAACCTTGCCCACCACAAGGCAGCAGTGTCCCATCAGGGATTGGACACCAAGTTCCTCCTAGGCACTTGGGATGTGAAGAGGCAATTCATTTACCTCCCTGCACTAAACCCTCACTTCAGATCCCAGTGCCTTCATGGAGAACTAAAACGTAATGACTACAGAAGTTTGACCTTTATGCAAGAATGTTTACAAACACTAAATGACATAGTCAGGTAAGTAACTTTGGCTGAAGAGAACTAAGTTCCCAATCCCTTCTCTAAAGATCACATTTCAGTAAATGAGTATATTTTATATTCCTCCTCCCCATCCCCCAAAACCATAATAAACAAAAACTACCACCACGAACAAAAAGCTAAATGACCAAATCCTTCAGTCTTGTTTGTGCAAATAGAAAACATCGGAAGGTCCAGAGACATAGGGTCTGAACAGCCATTTTGTAATGGGTAATTCAGAACTTACTGGGTTAGCCCTGCTCCCACCCTGTCTGATTTTCTTTTCTATCAAGCACTTTCTCTCTCCCTTTTAAGAATATCTACAAGACAACTCTATCAACAAAAGGCTTGTGGGAATAGTTACGAAGCAAACTTAAGCTTTGTCGAAGCCAGATATTGAGAAAGAGGTTGCATAAGCAGACTGCAATGAAGAGTTTTTGACACCTTTACCGTTCTATAGTGAGGTAATCAAAATGAACATTTGCTGTATTACATAATACTTCTAACCACTTCTTTTCCCTCTGACCCACTGCTACTTAATATGAAGGAGGAATGTAAATGTTAAACAGGAAAGGGAGAGATAAAACAGTTCGGTTAGGGTGAGGAGGTAGTTGTTATTTTTTACAATTAAAACAACTTAATTCCTGCCAAATATAATTACGTAATCCTAGCATCTTCATAGAATTTTAAAACTGGAAGAGTCCTGACAGACCATCTGGTCCTACCTTCTCATCTTACAGATAGGAAAACTAAAAATTTAAGCCCCAAATTATACTGTTATGTAATGACAAAGCCAGGACTTCTGATTCAGTATCTTAAGTATTTTCTTTGATATCTGACATATATGACAAGCAATTTTTCACGGTTCAAAGTTATGGACACAAAAATAAATGAATTGCTGCCTATAACAGAAAATGTATATATAATTTCAAATTCACAAAACATAAATCCTACTTTTGGCTGTTTCTATACCTCTAAGACCTTGGTGTCTATCAGAACAGATGGAGGAAGGTGAAAATAGGGAGAAAATGCCAGAAAAAAATGAATAGCAAGCTAGTGGAGATAATATCATCAATAGAAATGGCTGTTGGGATTAACAGCTACTAAAAGGGCAAGAATGAAAAAATGGGGCAATCGAACTGCTTCTAGACGGTCCTTACTGTACAGAAAGAAAAACAGCCAAAGACAGGAATACTGTACAAATACTGGAATGCATGTTATATAAGCCAGCTGACTAAGTGATCAGAATTCGTGTGGCATAAGGTAGAAGAATCTGCATTTCAAAACCAGAACTCAAGATGATAGGGTCAGTGATACTTAAGAGCACACTGAAAAACACTGATCTATAGGGATGCTGTGTTTCTAGGAGGGTTAAAGGTATTACAAAGTCTTGTTCAGTGCTAGGCCATAACTAGTCTTGCTTGATCGGTTCAACCAAGGAGGCAAAGGAAATGCCCCAGGCAAAACACACTGAGCGTGATTCTGTTCCCAGCCCAGGCAGTCAGACAAGGTGGTTGCCACAGTCACCCCCAAAGGAGCCAGAGAACATTATGTAATCACTGCCCAAGCTCTAAGATGAAGAGATCTGAAGTTCTTTCACTAATGTCTGTCATTAAGGTTTTCTTTCACCCGTTAAGTTGACTGGCTGATTATAAGGATTCTGCTTTTAATGTAGAGAAATATTTTGTCACCCACTGAAGGAAAGAAAGTCTTTCAGCTTATAGCTGTTAAAAGAATTAGTCATTTTGTATCTACCCATTCAATCATGACCGGTCTGTGGTGACAAAGACAGACTTTGGCCCTCACTATTTAGTCCTAGTATTTTTTCCTCTGGATACAGAGGGGGAGGATCTCAGACAATGAAAAATAGAAAATGAAGCACAGAGCTATGAAATGGTTACTTTTCATAGCTGCTATGACAAAATTTAAATGGGGTGGACCTGTGCGAAATCCTGAGAACCTGAAAACGGGTCACTATTGAGAAATGACAAAAATGACCCAAAGTCAAATTTAAGGCTGCTCAGCAAATGTATTTCTGATGTTTGTCCAGAGTTTCAAATCTCCTTCACCACAGCAGAACAGAGACAAGCTCGCTGAAGTGACATCATCCGATGCTCGCTCGCTCGCTCTCTAATGGGAGGAGTTATGATTGTTTATAGGCTTTTTAAATAGACATATTTATATATTAGCATTAAAAATATATACTCAGGACTGTTGTGACTGGGTATGTGAGTATCAATTTTAGTCACAATTGACGTCAGATAAACAAAGAACTCAGATAATAATTTGCTGGTGGAATTTTCATCTGTGCATTCCAAACATTTTCTTTTAAGACCAAGACTGTCAGCAATGGGTTCAGGAAAACAATACCAATACTCAAACCAAAACCTTTAATCCTTTTAGGGAGTCAGTTTTCTGTTTCTATTTCAAAGCAAGGCAGTCATTTAAAAATCAACCCCTTGACGTTTCCAACTAGAACATCTCTAGAAAATAAGTTCAGGCATGTCCAGATTAATATTATATTCTTAAAAATTTTATAGCATATTAGTGGTCTATTTTTTCAGTAGTAGTTTTCATTAGGCCATAATAAAAACGCTTATTGTGCATACTTGGCATAGAAACTTTTTTTTTTAACGTTAAAACTAAGTTTACCCTAGGCTAATAGGTCTTGAAAAATGCTAAGGAGAAAATAAATTAAACAAGGATAACTTCTACAGTGAATTGCTACAAGACTGAATTTTTGCAGCCAGAAGAGATTAGGTAGGTAGCGGCTGTGGGCTTTCTATTTTGACTTGTGAGACAATTATACTCACATTTAAACGAACATTACTGTAAGCCACTAAAAGCTCACACAATAACGGCTCCACTCATGATTTTTGACCTAGGGCTAAAAGGGACATGTTGCAGAAGGGCCGACTGTAGCAGGAACCCGAGGGCAAATTTCTTGTGTTCAGTTTCAGTGAAGCTAAGAGGTCCTCCCAAAGACGCTGATAGAATTTAAAAGCCAACTGTTACTTTTACACTAACATCCACATAGTAATTACTGACCTTCACGGGAATATTGGTCTTAGTTGTAAAATCAACAGCCAGAACCCACTGGGAGCAGAGTCACCTTGCCCCTCTCCCCCCAGACCCCACGGTGAAGTTCACCTGCCAAGACTTTACGGCCCAAGAAAAGGGAGGTAAAGCAGAAAAATGCTTTTAAAATTAAGACGCTTACAGCTGCTGGACTTAGTCCAAGGGGCTGCTCAGCCTAGAAACGAAAGTAGGAAACAACAGGGGTTTAGGCTTGGAATGATGTCAGCCATTTTAGGCACATTATTTATCCTGGGAAGGAAGTGCCAAACTCAGTTGCTGTTGTTTTGCCTGTCGCTGCCGGCTCGGGCCAACCGAGCAGCGGACCCACGCACATTCCCGGCCTGCGCAGACCGCGGGGACCTGCGCACCGTCCTGCTCCCGAGCTCGTCCCGCAGGCCCAGACGCCGGGACCCCGAGCCAGGCACCGTTCGCGGCACACGCACTGCCTTACAAAGGCGCTGCGGCCCCGCACGACCCGGGCGCCGGCTCTCCTGGGACTGGCCCCGCCGCTGGGGCGCACGGGGCCGCACGGCCGCGCCGCTCCCCTACGCCCCAGCTCCCCGGACTCGGACCTTGCAGTCCACCGCGACGGCATCGGGGGGGATGATGAGCGCCTCCTCGCCGCTCTTGGGTTCGTCCTTCTTGGCCTCCTTCTGGGCCAGGGCCGAGTTGAACGTCACCTTCACCATGGCGCGGTCTGGGGCGCCCTCGGAGGGCGGCGGCGGGTTCGGGCACGGTCTGTGGGCAGTGGGCTCCCCGCTGCGGATGCAGCCCCCTCGGCCGGCTCCGGGCCCGGCGCAGCAGCAGCTGAGAAGGCTCCGGCTGCTCCGCTG
>NW_006159475.1:589604-633633 GCF_000334495.1 Tupaia belangeri chinensis | reverse complement strand
GGCCGGCAGCTGCTCGGGACCTTGTCCCCGCTTTCCAGCCGGGCGAGCACTGGAGCCTGCGAGGGAGCGGCCCGCCTGGGTGAGGGCCGGCCGCCTCCTTGGGCCGCCTGGATTTTCCAGTTCTGACTTCGCTTCCAGCCAGTTTACCTCCGGGCCCAATGTTGCAGGTTTATTAGCAAAATCGGGCGAACTTTCCTGGGCTTGCAAACAGTGGATTGACCTCTGGCAGCGCCCGACCGCTGCCTTCCTGCCCGTTGTCCCACTTGAAGGCCATGGAATTTTCGTGCATCCGCATCTCCGTGTTCTCCTTAAGGGAACCCACTCAGTAGAGTACTGGAATGTTTAAAGCTCTCTGTCCCTTGTGATCTGACCTTATCTTCCACGAACCGCACCCAAGGGCGTTACCTGACTCAGACTTGCCTTGTCTGCTCTGCCTCCCTCCAGAGTTCAGAGCCTGCCCTGCCTAGTCCCAGATCAATTTGGAGCAAGCCTCTTGGCAGATTTGTATTTCAAACATCTCATACTCATTAAACAAAACGTTCTACTCTGGTGGATTTGAGGGGAAAAATACCCACATACACAGTAGGTTGATTTATGATTCAAAGTAAGGTATGGTTGGTGAGTCCCTATTTTTCTGCAAGATGAAAAGTAATCATTTAAAGATAAACAGCATTCTCATATTTTGAAGAGGTTTTGCTTGCAACTGGTAAAAGAGGACAGTACTGTTACTGAATTTAGGACTGTGACAACAGATGGCCCTTTGGGCAAACGGTGGATATTGGACCCTTCACCCACCCCACTTTGTCCTGGTTAATCCAGAGTTGTGGTTGTGCTCTAGAATGTTCCAGTTGTGTCAATTCTTGCCTGGGTCAACCCTGAAGAAAATAGGTTGAGTCTGAGGTCCTTGGGATTAGATCGTGTTCAGGCAGGAGTTGGGTATCTTGGAGTCTTCATAGACTGTCACATCATATACCCCTGAAAAGCAGTCCAAGGCCAAATCTTTCAAATCATGTAGACTTCAAAAGTTCATGTGAAAAAAAATTTTGCACCAAAATAAACTCATCATTTAATTCCACTCCCCCTCCCCCACAAACTTTTTGTAACTCCTTCATATTTCAAGAACATCCTGGCTGAGATAGAAACCCAGTCCAGACCTGGAGTCAGCTTGAATATTCTGAAATTCTAGTCAAAGCAAAATAAGCCTTCTAGTCTTAAAAATAAAAAGAGTTCCAGTTGTGGTGAATTTCAACAGTAGCTAGCCATGACTTACATACAGGAACTTATTTAAACTCTCCGAGTTTCACATGCCCAGGCATCAACTCTATGGAATTGACTGTATGAACTGGCATTTGATAGTAAAAATGGAATATAGAGGCCAGCAGGTGGTGTGGTGGTTAAGATGCTGGATTTCCACATGGCTGATCACTGTTCAAGTCTTTAACCTGGCGGCTTGCTCTCTCTCCCCATGTGTTTCTCTGGTCAAATGGAAGAATAATGATAATAAGTAAAATTAAATAAATAATTTTAAGAAATGGAATCTAATTCCTCAACATTATAGTTGCTCCCAGCTTCCTAGGTTTATGGATTTCCCAAGACATAACTGAAGACTAACAAATTCTAGATACACAATCTGGAGGATTGTAAATTATTATACCTATATCTTCCTATTTCTTTCTATCTTAGGATGAAATGGAAAAATACCCAACACATTTTGCAGTAGACATTAGGAGAGAAGAAAAGAAGAGATTCTTCTTGGAACACCATTAAATAGATTAGGACACTGAGGCAAAGGAAGAATAAATTAGTTTGCTAGAACAAGAAATCCTCCCCTGCCCTGAGATTTCTATTTTGAAAGATTCACGGATAAAGGCCATTCATTATTTTGTGTACTAGCGGTAAGCAACAGTTTAAAATCAGTTGGCAGGGACCAGTTGATGACATAATGGATATATTACTAGACTCCCACACAGTAGACTACAGTTTGAGTCCTGGACCCGGCAACTTAAAACTCAACGTTGGGCTTGTGTGTGTGTACGCATGCCCAAGATCCTGAGAGGAGAATGGAGGGGACAGGATTGAAAGGTGGCCATTACCCATTTCTCACTTTCTGTATTTCTGTCTCTCTCTCTCTGTCTCTCTGGCAAGCACACATGCCCTATAACAGAAATCTCTCTCTTTCAAAAAAATCAGGAGACCAGCAGTTAGCGTAATGGCTATGTCGCTGGACTCTCACATAGTCGACTACAGTTCAAAGTCCTGGACCCGGTGGCTTAAACTCACGCTGGGCGCATGTGCATGCATGCCCAAGATCCCAAGAGGAGAATGGAGGAGAAGGGATTGCAGCGTGGCCATCCTCCCTGGGGGGTGATTTCTCGCTTTCTGTCTCTCTGTCTCTGTCTGGTGAGCGCAAGCGCCCTATAGCAAAAACCTCTCCAAAAAAAAAAAAAAAATCAGTTGGCAAACAGTCTGGGAATAATCTCCTGGTTTTGTTTCTCCATTTTATCTGGTGTGTCTACAGAACTGTGTAGTGCACAACAGCAAGATAATAAAGAAGCTGGAACAAGACCAAACATAGCAAACCCAGTCTCATGATTTAGAAAAGGTTGCCCATTGACCCTGGGAATTCAGAAGGGAGGGGAGAAAAGTCCATGACTCAACAAAAGAAAGTTAAAAAATAGTCACATAGTCATAAGATACCATTAACCACTGAATATAAGGGAGTCTTAGAAAACTCTGTGTGTGTGTGTGTGTGTGCATTTAATTTAATTTAATTATTTATTTATTTATTTTTTGGAGAGATTTTTTTGCTATAGGGCGCGTGCGCTCACCAGACAGACAGAGAGAGACAGAGAGACAGAAAGCGAGAAATCACCCCCCAGGGGGGATGGCCACACTGCAATCCCTTCTCCTCCATTCTCCTCTTGGGATCTTGGGCATGTACACACATGTGCCCAGCGTGAGTTTAAGCCACTGGGTCCAGGACTCGAACCGCAGTCGACTACGTGGGAGTCCAGCGACATAGCCATTACGCTAACTGCTGGTTCCCTGTGTGTGTGTATTTTGAGAAAGCAAGAAAAATCTGTTTTCAAAGTGATCTAGCTTTACATTTCACAGGATCCAAGTTTGTTTTTGTACTTAACTGGGAAGGAGGACAAAATAGAGTTGGGGAGGTAAATTCTGTAATCTTTGTTCATTTTGATTTGTGCGTTGTGCTTGGACAAGGATATTTATTTATATACTTATTTATTTTTGTTCTTTACATTTCCATTCCCTGTTTTTTTCTCAAGGAAGTAACTCCTTCTTTAGATAAACTCCTTGAGGTTTAGAAGAATGATTGGAAAACATGTTTTTCAAATATAGGGTCCTTGGTAAAATAACATCACTGAATATGCCCTTTGAAATGTGTTCTTGGTACCTCCCCTCTTAACTCAGTGTGTGGCTTTAGCTGGGCATCTTGTGGCTTTTTTTCAACTTGCATAAAAGAAGTGTTTCTTCTAGGCCAGAGGTGAAGCCTTCAATGTCCTGCTTCTGAAACTGAAGCACTGTTTTTCTCTCTACTTCACAACTTTGAGTATCTTTTATTTGTAAATTTCTTATGCCTCAAGTTTAAATGCCTTACCAGCTTTCTACTCAATGCCCTATATGTTTTCAATTGTTTTATTTTATATCAGTTATTTTACTTTCATTAAAAAACAATGTATTGGGCCAGCCAGTTTTGATGGTTAAAGTGGCTAGATCCTACATGGCGAACTGCATGGTTTGAATCCTGACCCAGCAACTTGGAAAATACACTGGGATGGTGTCTGTGCCCAAAATTCTGAGGGGTGAGTGAAGGAAAAGGATGTGACATAGCCATCCCTCCTAGGGGGTGATTTTTTTCCCACTCTCTCTTCCTCTGTCTCTCTCTGGTGAGTACATGCATCCTATAGGAAATTAATAATAATAATTTATCATAATTTCTCTTGGTGAACTGGCTAGATGAAATTTGTTTTTATTTTCTCTGAACCTTGGACTATAATACCCGAAATCATTTGGGAATTGTTCTGATGAAGAATGCAGATATCTTTTGATTTGATTGATTGTGGCATTTGGGATTTTTGTTTTGTGTTGTTTGTGAAAACACTGAATATGCTCCCTATGGGGTACTTTGGTCTTCTAGCTGCTGTCTCTTAGTTTCCTTCCTCCAAGGCATGGCTGTTGAAGAGTTGTCCATGTTTCGAATATGTTGCTTCACACTGAAAAGGAAAAAGGAGAAAAAAGTGAGAAAGATAAACTGTGGTACATCCAGATGATGGATTCAGCTCAAAAAGACATGACCCATCTAGCCATGAAAAGACATAGAGGAAACTTAAGTGCATCTTACTAAGTGAAAGAAGCCAATATGAAAAGACTACACCCGTTACGATTCCAACAATAGTGACATTCTGGGAAAATGCCAAAAGGCAAACTATGGGGATAATAAAAAGAACAGTAAAAAACTCAGAGGTTCGGAGAGGAAAGGAAGGATAAATAGAAGGAGCATAGAAGATTTTTAGGACCAGGAAACATCGGTGTGATACTACAGTGGTGAAACATGTCCTTATACGTTTATCAAAACCCGTAGAATGTACAACACCAAGAGTAAACCTTAATGTAACTATGGACTTTGGGTGATAGTGATGTGTCAGAGTAGGTTCATTGATTGTAAAAATGCACCAGGGGCTAGAAGGTGGTGTGGTGGTTGAGGCGCTGGACTCCCACATGGCTGACCATGGTTCGAGTCCTGGATCTGGCAGCTCACTTTATCTCTCTCTCTTGTCAAATTAAAATAAATGAATGAATAAATAAGATGAAATAAATAACAATTAAAAACATATGCACCATCCTGGTGGCAGGAGCAGCTGTATGTGTGTGAGAATGAGTATATGGATACCTTCTGGTTTTTCTTGCTCAATTTACTGTGAACCTAAAAGCACTCTAGAAAATAAGGTCTATGACAGAGAGAGGAAGGAATGACACAAAGGCAGGTGGTCCAGTGGACACTCAGAAGACCTATGCTGTAGTCTTGCTTAAACCTCAGTAAGCTTCATATTTTCATTAGTAATAGTCTGCTGATAAACAAAATGTTTGTAGTATACTATTGGAGTTTGAATGAGCTAGAATGGCCTGGTAAAGTTTCATGGAGAAGGCAAACTTTTAGTTGGAGGAATGAGAAAGATTCAGATGAAAACAAAGGAAGAGGGCAAAGGGCCTGAATGAAGGGAAACTAATGAGGAAGAGCACCACACCCAAGGAGAGGCCTAGCCAAGAGAGGAGCAGAGCAGCCTCACCCAGGTCAAGTGGAAGGGTCACATTCAGCAACTGTGGGAACTACTGCTCAGTGAGGAGGTAGAACCATAAATCTGCATGTCATCTTAGAATAAAGTATGGACTTTATCCTCAAGGAGTCTGGTGGAAGTTTCTACAAATATTGTTAAAAAAAAAAAAGTTATTCTATAAAGGTTGATCTAGCATTCCTGGTGAGTAAGAAAGAAGGAAACACCAGACTCACAAAAAGAAGTTCAAACAACTCCCCTCCCCCCTTTTTTAAAATGAGGCTAAATGAGATAAATGCCATTGCTCTTTTATTTATGTTAGAAAAAGGAATTCCAAATAAATCCAACAGTGTAGACTAAAAGAGAAAATATGTGTGCTTATAAATCAAGTGAGGTAAAAGACATATAACCAAGACTGGCAGAGTATGGTAAAATGTCTGTTTTATTGCAGTTGGACCCTACCAACTATCATAGTGGACCTCATCCGGAAAGGCTTTGGACTTCCAGACCAAGGACATATTGTGTTGATGTTATCATAGTCATTGTTTTGGCAACATGGATTGTTGGAGGAGGCACTAATCTTAATCATGACTGTATACATACCTTTTCTCACAAAATATGTGTGTGTGTGTGTGTGTGTGTGTGAGTGCATGTAATCTAAGTTCCTCTGTATGCTTTTTAGGGCCCTCCAAAGCCCAGTGACATCCCACCAGGCCAACCTCGTATCTCCCATGTACTCTCTGTTCAGCCTTCTGTGTAGAAATCTACCCTGCTTATATTTTTATTAAAATCATTAAGATACAGAGAGCATATAGAAAACATTTTTATAACGAAAGAGGAACATGAAGTTAGTACTAAGAAATTTATTTCAATGAGTATCTTAGATGCTTGACAAAATTTCCAAAGTTAGTACCATGTTCTTTGGTTTGCACCTTTTTAAAATAAGATAAATCTGATACATGTATAGTAAGACACATACTGGTACCTGAAAGTAGACTCCATCAAACCCTCATTTTTAAAGATGTAAGATGTATTAATTACCCGGACCTAATAGTTACAAGTCTCCATGTAATCTCTAAATATATTGCTTCCATATTTAAAAATTTTTTTTTCTGCACAGCTGGGACAAAAGTAGTGGTCACTTTATGTGAGTTCCAGTGAATTATGTTGACACTTTCTATCACTTTGAACTGCCACTTTAATAAAAAATTTAAAAAGAGAGAGAAAATAATTGTGTAAAGTATAGGTGCTTTTATAAGTATTCATGGGAATATTTTCATAAATCTAACTGCTGGGACAAGCAGATGGCATAATGGTTACTTTGCTGGACTCTCATGTACTCAACCACAGTTTGAGTCCCAGACCCAGCAGCTTAAAACTCATGCCAGGCATGTGTGTATGCATGTCCAAAATCCCAAGGGGAGGGTGGAGGAGAAGGGATTGCAGTGTGGCCATCTCCCTGAGGGGTGGTTTCTCACTTTCTGTCTTTCTGTTTCTCCAGTGAGTGCACACGTCCTATAGCAAAAATCTCTCTAAAAAAATAATAAAATCTAATCGTTAAGTAACTTACCTAGAACTTTTATGAGAATGATTGACATAGTCTAACCATGATTTGATATTCCACATCTCTAAATATTATAATAATATACTATATCTTATACTCTAATAAGAATATATTATATCTTATACTTTATATATCCTTATTAATTACATTAAGACATATATGCAATTTAAGTCAAAATAGGAAAAAAAATGTGCTGAACAGGGAAAAAACAATTTTGGCTGGCTTGGAAAATTCAAATTTCTGAAAACCATAAATTTGAAATCTCATGTTCTCAGGCTTAATAGCCAGAGGATGTTGCCTGTGTTCAAACAATGTTCTAGCTCATAAAATCAAAGTACTGGAAAAAACTTCAAGGAGTTTTTCTGATAGTTCTTTTTCTGCCTAGTCCAAGAAGAAATTATAATCCAATCTAATGGGAAGGTCATGCTTATTAGACAGGTTTTTTTTTTTCTTTTTCAAGCCACAACAAAATATTGTGATCATTTAACAGAAATATTCAAAAATCAATGACAAACTTAAACTATTTGGTATTTTACAGATTGTGATTGATGGTGGCTATAGGTGGTCAGACACTAAAGTAATCTTTCTAACTTGGGCCCCCAAGACCCATTGCATCCAGTGATAGTTATTAAGCAAGAAGAACGTTCATAAGGCAGCATAATGAGGGGCAAGAAACAGTAAGGGCTTTATTCCACACTTCCTAGCATTTGAGTAGTAGTGCAGTCTAGCCACGGACACTGCTGAGGAGGCTGTTTCCTATTAACTCAGGGATCATTTCCTAGATCAGCATGACATCTATGCCTAGCTAAAATTGTCCCCCATGTTCCCAGCGCTTCCTTAATATACAGACCTGGGAAAAGACTCACAATAAGTTATTGACAGATAAACATTCAGCTGTGACTGGCACAGTGAACCTGTGTTGTCCAGTCCAGACTCTTCGTACTGCTTCCTGGGCCAAGCAAGGACAGAGCATGCACTTGGAAGTTATGTTTCTCTGTATTAAGTGGAGACATACAATCCTTGAAGAGGGTGGGTGAAGGAGGAGAGTCTGAGCAAAGACATTAAGGAGAAAAATAAGCAAGGCATTTATGGAACAAAGAAATGACTTACTATCTGTTGAAGATAACATGTACAGTATTCTGAACTGGACTGGTGAGAAATGTATACATGTTGGAATATTCACTTTGCAAGCTAAGTGACATATGTGATTGAATGTATAAAAGAAATTGAAATAAAAAATATATATAAAAAGAAAAGAAAGCTATGGTTCTCAAACTTGGTGAAAGCTGAAAGATCTCTGTGCTAGTGAAAGGAGTTGTTTTCTGCTCTTAATATGTGTCCAGTACTTTCTGTTTCAAAATCTTTTAAGGTTTGTTTCAATGCCAAAGAGGAGACTGTTAAAAATGGGAAAAACCATTTTGTATGCTGTAAAGATACACAGTGATTAAATGTAAATTAAAAATATGTATACACACATATATACGTACATGTACATATGTGTGGTAATCGGAAAGTTATAACCAAAGGAGCTCCAGGTAGGATGAAAAGATAAGAAATGGGGCCAGCAAGTGGCATGGTGGTTAAGGCATTGGACTCCCACATGGCTAACTATGGTTCTAGTCCTGGACCTGGCGGCTTGAAAATCATGTCGGGCATGTGTGTGTGCATGCCCAAAATCCTGAGAGGAGAATGGAGAAAGGATTGTAGCATGGCCACCCACCCTAGGGGGTGATTTCTCACTTTCCCTCTCTCTGTATCTCTTTGTCTCTCTCCTCTCTGGTGAGTGCAAGCACCCTATGACAAAAAGAAAAAGAAGAAAAAAAGAAAAGAAATGAACTACTCCTCATGATCCATACCAGGACCAAAAGGGCCTCTAAAGAGCATTTTTTGAGAATCTCCTCGTTACAGATTGCTTCCTGCAATGAACTCAGATACAAATGGGTTTATTTATTCCCCATTTGCCTGGGTCCCAGGCCAGTTTAGCCAACCTTCAAAAGAATATGGGAAATCCCATAAACCCTCCAAAGAGAAATCTACTTGAATTTTTACTTCAAAACTGGTATAATCAACTTCCGTGTGCTTTGACTCATTGAATAACAGTGAGAACTTGTTACCTAAGAGAAAGTTGTTTATCCTTTGAGTCAGAAAGCATCTAAAGAGACTATTACTGTAAAATCTTTTATCTAGTTTTTCTCTGGCTTATTTAAAGAAAAGGGTAGAAATGTCTGATTTATTAAAATTCCAGAGAACCAAGAAACAAATGTTTAGGTAAAAACTTAATTTTTTTTTTCCAAAGAGTATTTCAGACAGATAAAATAAAGCAGATTTGGAATATATCTTTTGAAAACCCAGGGAAATTCAGACATAAAAATATACTAAACACAGAAGTTTCTCCTTGGGTTATTCCTGGGTTTGGTTGATCACACTGCATAAAAGGCCTATAAATTCATCTTAGAGAAAGTGCATGACCTAAACCAGAAACAGCATATTTAACTGCCACTTGCTTGAAGAGACCACACAGAGGGGGGAAAAAACAATATAAAAGAAAATCTGGTTAGATGCTAAAAGATATACTGAGGAAGTGGTCTGCCTTTGGTTTTACCAGGAAAACAGCAAAAGAATAAAAAAAAACAAAACAAAAAAAAAAACAGTACCTTCTTCCCCTTTCTAAGCACTCAGCTCAGGGCCATATTTTTTTTTTTTTTTAGGCACAGGGAGGATTAGAGGAATGAACACAGTAAGACATTCCCTAAAAGAACAAAAGTGCATACAAAGAACTGCAAATAAACCTCTATTCAACAGAAAAGAAACAAAAATTTCTAGTGGTTCAAGAATGTTTGTACACTTGGGAAATTTTCTAAAGTAGTCTAGTCTTAGTTAAAGCCCTGTAAGTCATTAAATTGGGGATGGAGGCAATGCCTCTGTGCATTATTAGGAAGAGGACTATTTGTTCTTCCTGACTCCTTCTCTCCTGCCTTTGCTTTCAGCAAAGGAATATACATTAACTAGCTTTGTTTTTTGTTGTTTTTTCCTTCTGTGGGCTTAGTCAATTTTTAAACTTTGACATTTATTTCTTTCTGAAAGTGAACTACTCACATTTTGCAAGGAAACAGATAATACTTAGAAAGCGTAGTGAAATACTGTGTTATAATCATTACCAAGAAAGAGCACTGACCATTGCTCTAACACCAGAGTTAGTTTTATGAAGAATTGGAGTGTATACAATAGAATAAATGTATACTGTAGACAAGGAGTCTTAATGGCATCCAATCAAAGCAATTCGATGTTTTAATAACCTTTTGCCACGTGACCAGTATACTTTATAGAAGTCACATCCTTGATAATAGGGGTGAGGAAGGTCCCTCGTTAATGGGAAGTAGGTGGGTGGTTGCAGAAGACTGTTCAAAGAAACAGAAAAAAAGAAAGAAATTGGACAAAGATTGTGTGGGGTATGAGAAGTGGAAGAAAGGACACATGTCATTAAGAACAAGTAGTTCTCTGAGAGAGCAATCTGAACTAATAAGTCATGTTGTTTAATGGAATGGTCCCAAAAAGAAAATAAACAACTCAGTTAAAGATGGATTTCTTAGACAGTTCCCAAGGAAAAGTAATATTTCAGAAGATCTGGTATCTATGGTCTAATGGTATTTTCAAATAACAAGGAGAGAAGGCAGTACTACTACTTGAAGTCATGAAATAATGATTAAGAAATGCTAGTGAAGAATCATTGCTAAACTGAAGTTAATCGTATGCCATTGTGGACGGAGCAGACAAGGTTGTGTTCTTAAGATGGTGCTGCTCTTTAACTGCGGAACTGTCTCCCAAACTGAAGAATGTTACTTGAAGCAAGTTTCTTTGGGAGGAACCTGAGGAAAGTCACAAAAAAAAGGAGAGGAAGTCAAAAGAGTGTTTTTAGACTCATACATCCTGTGCTCTTCTGCAGCTGCTATTTTGAAAGATAAACATTACATTTGTGGTTGAGTTTTCTTTCCAGGTTAAAGAAAAGAAAACAATATGGCTGTGAAGAAGACCTGAAATGGAACTAATGACCTTGGACATGCAGGCTGCTTTCCTGGGTTTAAGAATAAATCAAAATAAAGGAAGAAACCATTATTAAAAATAAAGGAGAAAGGAAAAGAAAAGAAAGTTAGACATGGTGAAGTCTTGCATTCATCTCCAGTACCCAGAGGGGCCCAGCTGGACCTAGAGTAACCTAAACACAAAGGCACTCTGTGGAGTGGGAGCTGTGTGAGCAGGCCAGGCATGCCTTGCCTGTAGAGCCACATTCCATTTTTAACTTTCATTCAACTGATATTTTATAGGCAGGAAGTTTTGTTTAACTCAGATCTTATTGAAATTGATGTTTGTCTAGATTCTGGTTAATTAGAAAATGAAAGCAAAGTATATGTAGGAAGCCAGTAGAGTTTTCTTATTGGTTGGAAAGGCAAGACTACTGTGGCTCATTTCCATAGAGTCCTTTGCTTTCACATTAGATACCCAAGATAACTCTTACCATATTCAGAACCCCGGTGTCATCATACAGGACACCACGAAAGGCTATAGTCTTCTGATAAGATTAGAGAATTTGAGAAGTGGAGATCAACCTATGTGGGACTGGTCAGGGCAGTGGGTGGAAATGCCTGCTGGTTTAGATAGGCTTTTTTGAGCAATAACTCAGTGTGGGTGGATAATATGCATTAAAGAATGTGGTAGGATGGTTTCCTTCACACAGTCTGCAATGTGATTGGCTTCTAGTGGTGCCATTAGGTCAAAATTGGAAGATGAAAAGGGCTCTGGGAGCCCTCAGGTATATGATTTTTAAATCTCCCAACAACAAAAAGTATTTTTATTGACATCACATTAGTTTCCTATTTCTGCCCTAACAAAGCATGGTGAACTTTGTGGCTTAA
Source organism: Tupaia belangeri chinensis (assembly GCF_000334495.1). NCBI lineage: Eukaryota > Metazoa > Chordata > Mammalia > Scandentia > Tupaiidae > Tupaia > Tupaia belangeri. The sequence continues at coordinate 621,865 of NW_006159475.1, read as the reverse complement.
CACAACAAAAATATATGTTCTCACAGTGTGGAGGCCAGAAATCCTAAACCGCTTTCACCAGGCTGAAATCAAGGTGTCAGTAGGGGCACACTGCCTCTAAGTGCCCCAAGGGAAAATATAATCCTCATCTCTTCTGGTTTCTGGTGGCTACTGATGTTGTCACTATTTTTTGTATGTCTTTATCATTCCAGTTTTTGAGGAATGATATTCCTCTTCAAATATTTCTCTCCTTCTTGTGTGTGTGTGTGTGTGTGTGTGTGTGTGTGTGTGTGTGTGCGGTGTGTATACATGCATGTGTGTGAGAGATTTCCCTCTGCTGCTATCCTATGAGGACACTTATAAAGGTATTTAGAGCTCATGAGATAATCCAAGATAATCTCTCCATCTCGAGATCCTTTATTTAATCACATCTGCAAAGACCTTTCTTTCATATACAGTAGTGTTAACAGGTTCTAAGAATTGGGACCGGCAGACTTTGGGGTCATTATTCAACCTGCTATAGGCGTATGCTCGGTTCTGTCTTGCACACATTGCTAACACACGATACCCCAGCTGTTCTAGGCGTCATCACAGGGCTACTTGAAGAATTCTAACTACTACTCTACACTACTGAGCATCTCCTCTATGCTGATTACTCTCCAAGTTGCAGCAACAAACCAAAAGGAGCGTGAACACAATCCATGCCTTGAAGTAAAAAGACCTACTAATGGAAGACAAGATTTATATAGGAGTGACACAAGTTGAAACTCTGCAAGGCAGAGGATAGACAAATGTTATAGATTATAAACACTATAAAGGTTCAAAGACAGGAGTTCTTTACCCAAAAAGAACAGAAAATATAAACAATGTAAAGCCTGCAATTGTCCAGAGACAATCTGTGTTTTTCACTGTTTTGGGAATTCTATGTTAAATTATTTGTAATAGCTACAAAACACTATTGAATGAAAAACGGGTTTGTAAAATAAACTTAGTAGCATTATTGACTTTTGCAAAACCTTGAAGTGTCCTTGCATCCAATAGGTCTTCATTATTAACCATAACTGCATCTTGATTATACTCCATAATAAGTACAAATTGGTTTATAAAAGATAAATTTCCTTAGAAATTATTTCAGAGATTTATTGCCTCCAGCAGTTTCAATAAATAAACACATGTGTGTACACACATGCACACACATATATATTTATTAAATATGCAATTGACTTATATCACATATTTAATACACATGGTTGTTAGAAAAGTCATGACCTATTTTTCCATGTTTCTCTATGCAAAAATATATCATGATTTTTCCAACAACCCAATATGTATAACCAATAGCTATTTTTTGTACTTGTCTAGAGTAAAAGTTTTTATTGGCATCAATAATTACCAAAATGAGAAATAAGAGTGCTATTAAGAGATGAACTGAGGAGCCAGCAGGTGGCATGGTGTGTTGAACTTCGGTTCACATGGCTGACTGCAGTTTGAATCCTGGACTTGGCAGCTTGCTTTCTCACTTTCTGCACCCCCCCTTCTCTCTCTGGTGAGCACACATGCCCTATAGAAAGTTAAAATAATAATAATAAGTAAAATTAAATAAATAATTCTTTAAATATGTTTAAAAACAGATGAACTGAGTTTCAACATGTTTGTCCAAGAACAAAAATAATAAGAGAACCATAGGAGACAGAGAAAGAAGCAGAGTTATTATTATGGTATCAAAAAAAATAAATTCAGAATAAAACACTACAAGTGAAAAATAAGGTCACTATGAGATAATAAAAACTGTATTAGAACAGGTATTAATAACATTACATCTAAATGTCCTAAGAAACAGGGAGAACAAATGCCTGAAACAACAGCTAACAGAAATATAAGAAGTAAGTAGAAATATATTTATAATTGAAGATGTTAAAATTCCATGATCAAAATTGCAGCTCAATTAAACAATTAATTGTATAGCTAAATAATGAATAAAGTAGAATTAATAGACGTGGAGATAAATGAATAGATTTTCTCCTTGAGAAGTAGAATGGGATTTGAAGATGCATAATAAACACAAAAGACATTCTTTTTCTTTAATGCCATTTTGACTACAATACAGAAACCCAAATAGAATTTAAAAGTAACCAATCACCTGGAAAGCATAGAACACTCTCTTAAGTAACACTTGGATCAAAGAAATCAGAACTACTGATAAAACAGGGTATATTATTAGAAACAAGTTGTATATGCTGGAAAATGTTCAGTGAACATTGTAGTTGATGTTCTAATCCATTGCACTCCCATCACATTGCCAGGAATTTGGTTCTGAATTGGGCAGCTACCCAGTTTTTACAAATGAGCCTTAGTCTGTGAAGAAAAACTTCCTTGCATTTATGAGAGAATCAGATGAGAAAATGACTTTTCTTCTTCCTCTAGACTTGCCATCACTAGATAGGATGCTTGTGATTACATAGCCACATGACTACCCGTATTTGCAAATCTAAGAGCTGGGTGGAACCTGGATCTGTGAGGGCATTACTGAAATAATATGTTGACCGTGTGGCTCTTGCCCTATTCAGACCTCTTAAACTAGTTAGGACAGTTCCTTCTTTTCTAGATTTGTCTTTATTGAGTTATAGTGCTGGAAAGACTCTTGATTGATGCAAAACATGAAAATAAGAAAATGTATATGTCTTAATGCAATTTTAAAAAGAGAAAGTAAGAAAATAAAATATGAAAATATTAGATTATGAAAATATTAGATTATCAAAATAAGTAGCTGCTAGAAATGACAAAGATGTAAACAGGATTTATATGGGCTGGATATTGGAGTAAACATTGTATATATATATATATATATACTGATGATATGGTTAGCATTATCATCTTCATTTAACACATGGCAAGGTGGTTATTGATAATTTATTAGTAATTGGTAGAGCCAGAACTCAATCCCAGGCGGTCTAATTCCAGAGTGCTCTTACACATTACACTAGACTGCCTCTCCTTTCTTTATATTTCCTTCTGATTATAAAAAAGAAAAAAGTGGCTATTCCAAATAAACAATTAAACAAATACATTCAAAATTGCACTGGATAAGTGGTTAAAAGAGATATACACACTATATCGGTTATCTATTTCTGAGTAAGAAACTGACCCAAAATGTTTTGGTTTAAAAACAAAAACCATAATTTATTTTTAAATATTTAATTTGGGCAGACTCACAGAGATGCCTTATCTCTGTCCTCCCACAGAATTAACAACCATGGCTAATTCGGGTGATGAAAGATCTACTTTCAAGATGACTCACTCAGATGGCTAGCAAGTTAGTTCTGGATGTCCACAGAGCTCAGCAGAGGCTGTGTGGTCAGGTCCTTAGTGACATTCATGTGGGTGTCTTTGTAGATCTCTTGGACTTTCTCATAGCATGGTAGCCCAGTTCCAAGAGCAAGAGTCTCAAGAGAAGCAAAATCTATACTGTATTTTATTTCATTTTTTGAAGTTTTTTTTTGCCATAGGGTGCATGCACTCACCAGAGAAATAGTGAGAAGGAGAGTGAGAAATGACCACCCAATGATGGCCATACCACTATCCTCTCTCCTCCATTCTCCTCCTGGGATTTGGGGCACATATGCACATGTGCCTGGAGTGATTTTCAAGCCTCCAGGTCCAGGACTCAAATCATGGTCGGCCATGTGGGAGTCCAGCACCTAGACTACCATTCCACCTACTGACTCCTGTATTGCATATTATAACCCGGCCTTGGAGGTCATAGAGTGTTACTTCAACAAGAGTCACAAGGCCAGCCAGAATCAAGAGAAAGGACAAAGACCTCACTGATCAGTGACAGGAATATAAAGAAGAATGTGTGAACTGGTTTGGTGGTTGCAGACAGATTGGGAATAGGTACCCTCCATAAATACTGCCAGATAGGATAGACTCCTGATAGGAAGTCAGACATGAAGTGGAAAAATGCAGTCACGATGTAGGAGAAAAAGAAAACTAATTTAAAAACTTTTGAGCTGGTTCTGTGGCCTGGTGGTCAAAACAGCCAAGTCCCATAAGGTCAACATCCCAGTTCCAGCTGAGGACCCAGTAGCTTGAGAAACACTCTGGGCATGCATGCCCAAAATTCTGAAAGAAGGGAGAGATGGAAGAGGAGGAATTGCAGTGTGATCATTTCCAATGGCGCATGTTTTTTCTTCTCCCTTTCTGTCTGTCTCTCTCTGATTAGTACATGTGCCCTCTAGGAAAAAAAAAAAAAATCCATTCTACAGCCACAAAGATATACATCAACTATATGTATACCTGAAATCATAATTAAACATTTTAAAGTTATCAAAAGAAGTAAAAATTTTGAACACAATATTTGGCAGAGCTGGAGGTGTACTATAAATTGGGGTTAGGTTTTTTTAAAAACTTGACAGTATTTATATTCTTGGACATAATATAAAAATATGGAAGCAGTCTAAATCCTAGCAAGTGGTTGGTAAATATTATTTCATGCTATTTAGTAATTATATTGATAGTAAAAACAGCAAATTTGTAAATGTGTAGCTACATGTAAATACAGTAACAAAACAACACAAAAGAAAATATGCATAAAATATTAGATTATGTGATGTGTACAGGTATACACTGACAGATCAAAAATGAATATGCAACAATAGAAATAGATGTTAATACCTTTGTATTCTTTGTTCTATAAGATTGCTGAAATGTATAGTACTAATAAATAATTTTAATATACTATATAAATTAAATATATTATAACCTTCCAAAATAATAAATACAATACATTTTTTAAAAAAAGACTCATGAGGCCAGCAGTGGCATGGTGGTTAAGGCAGCTGGATCCCACATGGTCCATTGAATAGTTCAAGTCCCGGATTGAGTGGCTTGAAAAACATACTGGGCATGTGTGCATGTATGTCCAAAATCCTGAGAGGAGAATGTAGGAGAAACAGTTGGGATTGGGGTATGGTCAGCCCCTCAAGGGGGGTGATTTCTCACTATATTCTCTTTCTCTCTCTCTTTCTCCTCCAGTGAGCACATAAGCACTCTAGTAAACAAACAAACAAAAAAGGATATATTTATTCAATTAATGGAGCAAACTTCAGTCTAAATCTAGTATAAAACCTCCAGCATCCAGTAGATTGCAACAAATGGTCCACAACTGATGCAGAAGATGACAGTGGGAGGCTACTTGGAGTGGGGATAGGAGAATACATAGGAACTTTCTGTCCCTTCAGCTCAGTTTTGCTGTGAACCTAAAACTGCTCTGAAAGCCAAGGTCTGCTAAATTAAAAAACAAAATAACAATTATGGGTAGGAGTGGTTCAGAGAATGTTCAAATGTTCGAAACTGAAAGGCACTGGAAAAAGAGTTGTTTGATCAACTGTTTTCTAAGCAGAGGGAAATAGAGCATTCACCTTCAGGACATTCAGTGCAGAAAGACAGGGACATTCTTCAGAGTGTGATTTTCAGCTGGGGATGAAATTACACCCACTGGGGCAAAAATTGTTTTTGGTGTGAAAATGGAGGAAAAGGGAAGCAAAAAACCTTAGATTATTGCTATAGCTTGTAGCCCTCCAAAGGACGTGGATGCGGCACACAGAGACATAGCGTTATCTGTTACTAAAATGTCACAGGGAGGAGATGGTCATTAGGGAAAATGTGTCTAAAACGGTTCTATAGGAAAGCAATAATGAAAAAACAAAAACAAAAAGGTTGGAAAACATTGCTCCAGAAAGTTGCGAAGGCAGGCAGGGGGAGTGAGAGGATGGCACGCTCCTCTCAGCACCTCTGCCCTGGCTGGCCACAGTAACCCAAGACAGACTCCTGACATCATGACCAGCCCCAAACAGGAATGCTCAAGCACAAAGGCAAGCCACAGACCTAGAATTACTAGACTTTTAAAGAAAATCAACACTGGGACCAGTAGATGTTGTAATGTTTATGTCACTGGACTCCCACATAGTTGACTGTGGTTCAAGTCCTAGACCCAGCAGCTTAAAACTCACACCAGGCCCCAAGTGCGTGCATGCCCGAAATCCCGAGAGGATAATAGAGAAGGGATTGTAGTGTGGCTATAGCCCTGCCATCCCTCCAAGGGATAATTCCTCATTATCTCTTTCTCTGTTGTTCCTGCAAGCGCACATGTCCTATAGCAAATATCTCTCCGAAAAACAAAACAAAAAGAAAATCAGCACCACAAAGGATAGGCACCTAATCCAATAAGTATTATAAATACAAACCGCCAAGGAAACAGCTTAGAGAGCAAATAAGATTTAAAATGAACTCTAATGAAAAATCTTAGAGATGCGAAAGGGTATCAAGATCACAATAGCAGGGAGTTTTTACAGCATCAGTTATTGATTTTGAAAATAAAAAATATGATAATTGAAGTAAGAGGCCTACTAGATAAAATAGCAAAAGCAATACACCAAAGAATTAGTGAACTGTAAGAAATAAGTACAAGAATTTGGCAGTGATAGAATCAGAGATGTAAAGTACCATGAAAATGGAATAAAATAATAAATTAATGAATGTTAATTGCACAAACGTGTTGGCTTTTTTTGGAAAAAAGAACATAGACCCATGTATTGACATGGTAGGTAGCCTTCTAAAATGGTCCCCAGCGATTTCTGCTAGTAATGTGATCTTGCAAAGTTTTAGTTCACATCTTTTTAAAAGTTTATTTATTTCTTCCATGAGGAAAACAGACAAAGAGATAAAGAGATAACACTCCCAACAGAGAGCCCAATGTCACAATACACCCCTAGTCGCAGCAGGCCCCAGATCGTAGGCATGTGTGTGCCTGGCGTCCTCAGGGGGAGTCTCCAAACTTGAACCTGAAACCTTTCTGAGTGAGTCAACATCAGTGTCTTACTGCTATGTCCCCACTCATCCCCCTGAGTTTGCTCTTCTATAGGATGGGAACTTCTTGGGACAACTTTATGAAGTTCTTACTTCATAGGGTTATTGTGAGATTATTATAACAAAATACACATTGGTTGCTCAGTTTACAAAGTAAAACAGTTTCCTTCTCCCTCAACTATGCTGCCATTGCCTTTCTATGTGACTGGAATCTTTTCCCGATTTCATAGTGGGATCTTAGCATCAATAAGCAGGTTTAAAATGATTCAATAACTTTCTCTAGCTATCGCACAATCACAGTGAGTAGAGCACTGAGTCGACTGGAGAAACTTAAGTCAGATGAACAAGAACCACTTTAATAATAGTAGCCCTAATTTACTGCACTTTGCAATCAGTAGTTAAATGTATTAAGAAACTAATTATTTGCATGTTACAGTGCGGGGAAAGTAGAAGGGCAGAGACTGCATGATTGCCCACAACATGTCAAACAACAAACGTGGAATAACTCATATTTTCTAATTTTCCACTAGCCCTTTGGACTTTGGCAGTGGACTATGGCTGAGGTGGACTTCACTAGTCTGTGATAAAGATAATAGATAATATTTACTGAACACTATTACAATCCAAGTGACGTACAAAATACTTACATGTAGCAAAGTCATTCAACCACAGGATATCCACATGCAGTAAATATTATTATTACTATCCCCATTTTATAGCTGAGAAAACTGGGGCCCAGAGAGGTTCAAGCAATATTGTACAAAGGTTTCACTGCTGGAAAGTGGCAGAGCCTGGGAAAAAACAGGCAGCCTGGCTCTAGAATCTATGCTCTTAACTTTGTGTGCAGTGGAGACACTTTGGGGCTATGGACTGGAGGTGCTGGGAGCTTTGAAGAGTTTCCATGTGATGAGAGTTGAGAAATGAATTATACTGCTGGAAAGTCAAAGTGTTTAAAAAAAATATCTGGAAGGGGTGGGAGTCAGCCCCATGGCCTGGTGGTCAAGGGAACTAGATCCTACATGATTGACTCCATTTTTTGAATCCTGGACCTGGTGGCTTGAGAAACATCCGGGGAGCATGTGAGTGGGTCCTTAAAATCCTGACAGGTTTCAGAAATAAGTAGAAGGGATTGTGGCATGACCATGCCCCTCTGGCGGGTTCTTTCTCCCTTTTCCTCTCTCTCTATGGTTAGCATGTGTAACCAACCCTCTGGCAAATTTTTAAAAATAAATAAAGGAATTTTTGGTGCCTAGTGGTAAATGCTGATGCTGTTTCCAACTGTTCACTTATATCTTATTTTTTTTACTCTTTCTCTTGACTTTTTTTTTCTTGTTTTTCTGTGGTTTGACACAAAGTAACAAGGAGGGGTGGCCATAGATACCCAGCAGGCAGCCTCTTGTGCTGAACAATTTGTACACATAGGAGTCGAGATCTAGCAGAAGGAGGCACACATACGGTGATCTTTCCAATTTCAAAGACAATATGGGAAGCCTAGTTTCATTCTTCTAACATATTGATGCCTTTCAAATTACATCTGTTACTGGTTTTGTTTTGTCAAGATTTTCATAGACATAATCTGTATTATACTAGCTGTGACCACGTTTTTTTCTTCCTTATTTATTTATTGGTTAGGTTTTTACCATAGGGTGCATGCACTCTATGGAGAGAGAGAAGAGAGGGAAAGTAGGAAATCCTCCCCCCCCGCTCCCCCGCAGGGAGAATGGTTACCCCATAATCTCTTCTCCAGTCTCCTCTGGGTAATTTGGGAACACATGCACACACACCTGGCGTGATTTTCTAGTTGTCAGGTCCAGGACTTGAACCACACAAACTGCCATGTGGCATGCAGTACTGTAATCATCACGCCACCTGCTGACTCTAATGAGCATGTTTTTAATGTTTTTTTGGTTTTGGGGTTTTTTTTTGAGAGGTTTTTGCTTTAGGGTGCATGCACTTGCCAGACAGAGAGATAACGAGAAATCACCCCCCGGGAGGATGGCCACGCAGCAATCCCTTCTCCTCCATTCTCCTGTCGGGATCTTGGGCATGTACGCACACGTGCCTGGCGTGAGTTTTAAGCCACCGGGTCCAGGACGCGAACCATGGTCAATTACGTGGGAGTCCAGTGACATAGCCATTACGCTAACTGCTCGTCCCTATGTTTTTAAGTTTTAATAGTACTATGCTCATCTTTAACAAAAAAACACTGAAGAGTAAAGATTTGTACAGAGCAAAAATGTTTTACTTGGATCAGAGACTTAAATCTAAATATGAGCACATAAAATTAATAGAAGTAAATGGAAACAATAATGAAATTAAATAATAACCTTAGAGTGAGAGAACCATTCTACACAAAATAATATCATGTAGGGACCAGCAGATAGTGTAATGACTACATCACTGGACTCCCACATAGTCGATCACAGTTCGAGTCCTGAACTGTGGCTTAAACTTATACTGGGCACGTGTGCTTGTCTGCCCAAGATCCTGATAGGAGAATGGAGGAGAAGGGATTGCAGCGTGGCCATCCACCTACGGGAGTGGTTTCTTGCTTTCTGTCTCTCTGTCTCTCTGGTGAGCACACGTGCCCTGTGCCCTATGGGACAAACCTCTCCAAAAAAAAAAAGTAAATATAATAATAATAATATCGTGTAATGATAAAGAAAAATATCATTACATTATAATATCGTGTAATGATAAAGAAAAATATCATTACATTAAGTTACATAAAGCTTTTTTAATGAAAAATATACCATAAAGGAACTAAAACGCTTAACAAAAGTAGGAAGACAAAATTTATAACACCTTTAATAAATAGTTGTTTTTAAAATCTACACAAAGAGTGACTTGAAATCAACAGAAAAATTATAGTTAAATAGAAAAATGGACAAAGGACATAAATAGTTTACTTTAAAAAAGTACGTAAAAATGCTTACTGGGGCCAGCCAGGTGGTGCAGTGGTAAAGACAGCTGGATCACAAAAAGCCAACTTCACAGTTTGAGTCCTGAAACAGCAGCTTGAAAAACATGCCAGGAGCATCGGCATGTGTACCCCAGATCCTGAGAGAAGAATGGAAGAGAAGGCCGATGCCCCCTGGGAGAGAGGGGGTGATTTCCCACTTCCCTTTCTCTCTCTTTTCCTCTCTCTTTCTGTCTTTCTCCAGTGAGTGCACATGCCCTGTAGCAAAAACTAAAATAAATTAAAAATGCTTTGAGTTTATCCATAAGTAAAAATATTAATACACTAATGAAATGTAATTTTCATCTGGTTACCAAACATTTAAGCTTTTTGTAGTATCAAGCGTTGTCAAAGACATGAAGAAATAAGAATGCCCACATACTCTTAGTGGGGATATAAATTGATAGAACCTTTGGGAAGGCAATATACCAATATTAATGAACATGTTTAACTTTTTGGCCAGGCAATTTCACTAGGAATTCGTCTTATGTGTACATGTGTCATCCTGCCACTGTGTGTAATAGGGAAAAACTGCAGACAAACCAAATATCCCTAGTAGGTAAGAAGATAAATTTTGATGTTCTCCTTCAACAAAATATTATCGAGTACTTAATTAATTAAGCAAAGCTACATGTGCTTCCTTGGAAAGACATTCAGGATATATTCTTTAGTGAAAAAATAATTTATGGTACAATATACCTAATATGATTCCATTAGGGTATGTATATTTTATGGTGTATACACATATTGCTTAGGATGCTTTTGTGCAAGTAGATAGGAAATCAAGAACTTTATCAGGGTCTGTAACTAAAAGTGTAGAGGCCCTTGGGTTAAGGTTGCCATTAGTGGCTTAATCCAGTGGCCCTACCATTTCTGTGATTCTCCTGGCTCAACTTCTTCTGTGGATTACTTCTTAGACCAGTTTCAGCTCAACTGGGCTCACCCCCAAACTCAGTTCTCTTGAGAGAAAACCCCCAAGCAAATTTCCTCTTTCATCCCATTGCCCTGAACTGAGTCATGTGCCCATTTACAACCCAATCCCTGACACAGGGAAATAGCCTACATTCTGATGGCTTAAGCCTAGATTTCTGAACCCGTTACTGTCAAGGGAGAAGGATTTAACATGATTGTCTGAAACTAATCAGGATTCATTCAATAATTAGGGCTCATGAAAATGAAATGGCAGCCATATATGGAATGGGGTAGAGTAAAGGACCAGAGCGGTAGACATAAATTTTTACTTTTTCCTTCTGAGCCTTCCACACCATTAATTTTTTAAAAATATATATTTGCATGTGTATGACTCGGTCTTAGGAGTCTATAAACAGATGGCATATTCAAGAGGGTCTAATATGACTTTTTATTTGAGAGAGAGATTTTTGCCATAGGGCACATGTGCTCGCCAGAGAGACAGAAAAAGAGAAAAAGAAAGTGAGAAATCACTCCCCAGAGGGGATGGCCACACCACAATCCCTTCTCCTCTATTCTCTTCTTGGGATCTTGGGCACACACACACACACATGCCCAGCATGAGTTTTAAGCCACTGGGTCTAGGACTCGAACTGCAGTAGACCACATAGGAGTTCAGCCATAGGAGTTCAGCAATGTAACTATTACCCCATCTGCTGGTTCTGAACTACTTCTATATGTACTATAATGGTGCATACATGATATTATACTTTGTCAAAATCTATAGACTGTACAACACACAGATTGAACCCTATGGATAATAATGTGTCATTGCTGGTACATTGATTGTAACTGTGGAATAAAATTTATAGGAGGCCATTGATTCGGACTGGGCTCCTGCAATAGGCCTCAACCAAACCAACCAAAATGGAGCTAGCCATGCTGAAGTGCTATACCACCAATCTGAAACTAAGGTGCTTATTTGACCTTGGAGACATCAAGAGAGAGACATTATAGACAAATCCCCAAACAGGCCAGCTTTAGCCAGCATGATAAGGAAGTGTCTGTGCTTTGACTCTTATAAGGAAAGTAACTTTGAGATGACCAATATTTTTTTTCCCTGCTTCCTTCACCCTTTTTCTGTCTCAAAATACTCACTCCCCACCTGGCAGAGCAGAGCTCTCTGAACCTCTTCTGATTCTGAGGTCTTCCTGACTTGTGGATACTATTTGGCTGAAATGACTGCTGTTAAATTTATTTAGTCTAAAGTTTTTCTTTTCTTTTCTTTTCTTTCTTTCTTTCTTTCTTTCTTTCTTTCTTTCTTTCTTTCTTTCTTTCTTTCTTTTTTTTTTAGAGATTTATTGCTATAGGGGATGTGCGCTTGCCAGAAAGACAAAGAGAGACAGAGACAGAAAGAGAGAAATCACCCCCCCAGGGAGGATGGTCATGCCACAATCCCTTCTCCTCCATTCTCCTCTAAGGATCTTCAGCACATATGCACACGCACCTGGCGGGAGTTTAAGCCACCGGGTCCAGGACTCGAACTGCACTTGACTACATGGGAGTCCAGTGATATAGCCATTACACCATCTCCTGGTCCCAAGTCTAAAGTTTTTCTTTTATAAAAAAAGCAATGTGCCACTCTGGTACAGGAATTTGATAGTGGAGGAAATTAACCGTGTGTGTATATGTTTGGGGGGAGGAGAAGGTACATGAGGTATCGCTGTACCTTCTGCTCAATTTTACTATGATTAAAACTGCTATTTCAAAAGTTTATTTAAAAATCGATTATAATAGTAAAATGTTATGGGTTTCCTTAACACATTTTTTTTTTAGGTTTTTGCCATAGTATGCACATGCTCACCGGAGAGAGACAGAGAGAAACAGAAATAGGGAATGTGAGAAAGCGACCCATGGAGGTGATGTCTACGCTGCAGTCCCTTCTCCTCTTGAGATTTTGAACATGCATATACATGTGCCCAGCATGACTTTCAACTCATTGGGTCTGGGGATTCAAACCATGATTGGTCATATGAAAATCTAATGCCTTAGGCACCATACCACCTGCTGGCCCCATTTTACCACAATTTTTTAAAATGTAAAACTCTTTTTTTTGGTCTCTATTTCTCAATACCATTCACCTCCAAAAAAGACTATTAACAGTGTTCATATTTTTAATTAGATTTCAAACTTCACAGTCTTATTTCCAAATGATTGCTTAAAGGCAAATATTGTGCTCAGAGAGAAATCTTGCCTAGAGAAATACAGACTGGAATGTTACTGGCATGGGTATGATACTTCCATCATGTGAGTAGATGCGATCTCCAGGAAATGTGTGCCCAGAAAGCAGAAGAAACTAAGGAGGAACCCAGTGAAGCACATGATAACATGGCAGAAAGAGAAGGAAGAGCCAGAATGAGAAATGAACAAAGAACTGATAGGAAAGATAGGAATTAAGGGCAGAGAACATTTCAAGAATAAGTCCATAAGTCAAAACCATAATGAGATAATGTTTTACACCATTAAGATGAATTTATTTAAAAACAAAACTAAACAAGACAGAAAATAGCAAGGGTGGGCCAGCTAGTGGCATGGTGTAGTTAAGGCAGCTGGATCCCACATGGCTGACAGCCTGGTTTGAGTCCCAGACCAGTGGCTCAAAAAACACACTGGGCCGGTGTGTGTGCATGCCCAAAATCCTGAGAGGAGAAGGAACTGTGGTGTGGCCTTCCCTCCAGAGGGGCGTGCTCTCACTCTCTCTCTCTGTTGCAAGCATGCATACACTAGAGCAGATTTTAAAAATAAACAAATTAAAATAACAAGTGTTGTAGAGGATATGAAAAATGCCAGCTGGTGGGAATGTAAAATGGTGTAGCCACTGTGAAAACCAGTATGCTCATTCCTCAACAAGTTAAACAGAATTACCATATCATCCACTAATTCCACTCCTGGCTATGTACCCAATAGAACTGAAAGCAGAGATTCAAGCAGATATTCATACACCAATGTTTACAGTAGCACTATTCGCAAAAGTCAAAAGGGGGAAACAATGCAAATAAGCACTGATGGGTGAACAGATAAATAAAGCACAGTATATACAACAACAGATTATTTTTCAGCCTTAAAAAGGGATGCAGTTCTGATTCATACTACAACATGGCTGAATCTTGGAAACATTTTGCTAGGTAAATCAGCCAGACATAAGAGAACAAATATTGGATGACTCCATATATATGAAGACTCTAGAATAGGAAAATTTATAGAATCAAAAAGTAGAATAGATGTTGCTAGGAGCTGGACAGAGGGAAGAATAAAGAATTATTGTTTAATGGATACGGAGTTTCAGTTCAGAAAGATAAATAATTTCTGAAGACAGTTGGTGGAGATGGTTGCACAATTTAAATGTACTTAATGCCACTACTTAAAATGGCTAAAGGGGTTGGCAGGTGGCATGGTGGTTAAGGTGCTGGACTCCCATATAATCAATCACGGTTCAAATCCCAGACCTGGAGGCTTGCTTTCTCACTTTCTTTCTCTCTCTCTCTGTCTCTCCCCCTCTCTGGTAAGCATACATACCCTATAGAAAATTAAGTAATAATAATAATAAAAAATTAAATTTAAAAAGAAAAGTAACTTCAAAAAATAAAATAATTAAATTAAAAAGGTCAATTTTATGTTGTGTATAGTTTGCCACATTTTAAAAAGTACATGAAGAAGTCAAACACAAAAGAGTAGTCATTGGTTATGTACATGAAGTCCAAGAACAGGCAAACCGAGCTGGAGGTGGGCATAGAGTCAGCACAACAGTTACCATGGTAAATGGACATGAGAAAGAAACCAGAGAAAAGGCAAAAACAAACTGTGCACTTCAAAGAGTATGAAAAGGGGATAAATAGGGTAATGCTAGCTAGGAAAGCCTAGAATGAAGCTTTTTTTAGGAAGGGGAAAATTGGATGTATTTTTAGTTTAGGGAACAGATGGAGAGGGAAGGATGACAACACAAGAGAGGAAGGAGACAGATGACATCCGGAGGTGTGAGGGGAGAGGAGGAGCAAGGGAGGGCAGGGTTATCCTTGGAACGGCACAGGGACACTTCTTCCAGTGTGACTGAGAGAGAAGCAAGAATGGGTGAAGGCTGACCAAGCCCTCTCCTGGGCTCACCGATGGTCAGCTTGCTGTTTTCACATTATCTTTCCTCTGTGTGCGTTCCTGTCCAGATTTCTTCTTTTTTTTTGTAGGGATTAAGGCCCCACCCTAATGACTTCATTTTAACTTAATTACCTTTGTAAAGACCCAATCTTCAAATATAGTTACATTCCAAGGTACTAGGAGTGAGGTCTTCAACTTACAAATCTTGAGGGCACACAACTTGCTCATAACATCTAGCAATTAAATGGGCAGTTGCATGGGCAGGAAGGGCTGGAAGAGCTGAGATCACAGAAGAACCATCATCATTGCACTCATAGCACCACCAGTGATTTCTAGGGAAATACTTGCTGCTTTTAGTCTTTTTTTCTTCAGACTATTCGCACATTTTGTATTTTCCCTATTTAACAGCAGTGAAACAGATTTTCATCTAGTTATGATGAAATGCAACTGACATTTTTATCTTCTCTTCAGCATATCAGAGAAGGACTATTTATTATTCGATGCCTGATATTACAAAATCATTCATTATCTTGGAGGGAACAGATTGGGTGTGAATTGATACCTGCTGATTTTCCAGATAATTATATGTCATGGTTCCCATGAAGGGCTTGGCTGGTTCTAAGTCCCTAGAGCTGTAAACAGAGGGCTGGGGAATAAACTGCCCAGTCTAATAACTTTTCTATGTCTTGTTTTCAATAATTTCAAAACTTCATCCCTTTTTGTTAACATACCATATCTAGAGTCTAACTAAATTTACAATATACTTTCTACACACTTTTATTAGGTCTCAGATCCTTCATGGCATGTGGCAGAATATGAGGAAATTCACTAAAAATAAAGCAGGTTCTTGAAGTTACATAGATCACCACTGGAAAATGTTTGTTATATTGCTTTCATATATATGACTCATTCCCCTTTCATTCCAAGAAGGGTTAGAATTTGCAAAAATCGCTTGAGATGTGGTAGAACAGTGGATAGCCTAATGGTTAAGGGCCTGGGCTCTGCAGGTCTCTCCACCACTTTCCACTTCCAAGAGGACAGTTAAGATAAAGTGAGTGAGCCCTTAGGGTCTCTTTCAATGGTTCCTGGTGTGTAGTGATGCGTGCTGTATGAGAGAGTTGTGATATTGGACTTCTCAGAGCTGGCTTTCTGTCTTTGATGAGCTCTGTTCTCTTGCCGTTTATCCACACTACATACACACTTGGCTCTTGTTCTCAGTTACCCAAGGTCTAGCTCAGAGTCAACAGCAAGTGTTCTATGACAATGTTGAGCCCTTCTGTTGAGGGTGTTATAAGAAAGCAAACACTTGATTTCTTAACTATTTGAGGTTCAGATTTTGGTGTGTTGAATCCACACGATGATAGCAATTCCCTTTTTGATAACTCGCAAAATTAAAACTCCTACAACTTTCAAAATACATTTTTCAGTGTTCTTCCATTAACTTGTAAACACTTCTCATTTTCCTGAACACCTCTGAGTCATCTATGAATATTCACCTATGACGGTCACTCTCACCCCTTGCTTCCTCTTGAAGTTATTGTGCTCAGATTATAAGGCTTAATTTGTTGTTTTGCCAAAGCAGTGTGGTTGCTCTTGCCAGCTTGCAATGTCCTTGTTCTTTTTCATAAACATTTTACTTCCTTTATTTCAAAATTGGACTCTAAACCTCTGAGATTATTCCTCTGCATTGTCCCCTATTAACACTTACTTGTTTTCTACATTATGTTAATTTGCCCTTATGAATTATTGCTTGAAAAATATGCTTGTGCCTTTAACCTACCTGTTAAATTATAGGATTCTTGACAAAAACATGAGTCCTTAAATTGTTTTTTAGGTTATCCCACTAGTTGAGTATATACACTAAATATTGCTTTTCTTTTTTTTTGGAGAGGTTTTCACTATAAGGTGCATGCGCTTGCCAGACAGAGAGAGACAGAGAGACAGAAAGTGAGAAATCACCCCCCGGGGGGATGGCCACGCCGCGATCCCTTCTCTTCCATTTTCTTCTCGGAATCTTGGGCAAGCACACACACGCTCCATCATGAGTTTTAAGCCACTGGGTCCAGGACGCGAACCGCGGTAGACTATGTGGGAGCCCAGCGACATAGCCATTACATTAACTGCTGGTCCCTACACTAAATATTGCTCATTGCTTACATTGGTTTATTACCCCCCAAACCCTCCTTATGTACTCTCCTTTACCTTATAGTCTGGCTTTTCTAGTAGGTTTTCTTAGAGAGTAATGTAGACCATCTAGAGTATTTTCTATCCTCTTGTATCTTGAATCCTCAAATATCTTCTGATATTTGTTACTTTCCTCTGTTTCCCAATCTATTTATATGTGTAGCAGTGAAATTAAAGAGTAAAAGTGTTAAGCTGGAAGGTGATATGATGGATGGTTCAGGCGATGGATCCTATATAGCCAACTTCACAGTTCAAGTCTCATGGTTCTAGTTGGCAGCTTGAAGAACACACCAGGTGTGCATGTGTGTGTGTGTGTGTGTGTGTGTGTGTGTGTGTGTGCCCCACATCCTGAGAGGAGAATAGAGAAGGGATTGTGGTTTGGTCATCTCCACTGAGGGGTGATTTCTCACTGTCCCTCTCTCACCGTCTCTCTCTTATGAGTATACGTATTCTATCCCCCCCTCCCTCCAAAAAAAGCAAAAAGAAAAAGTATGAGTGTTTCCCAAAGTATACTAAGGGAAAAAATAGGCAAGTACCCCACATTGGGTAGAACTAAACCTTGCCTCCTTGGGGCCCCCATACCATTTTTTGTCACACCTTGTATACTTTTATTTTTCTTTTTAAAAATTATGATTTCTGGTTTACATATATTTAGTGTATATCTTTGTGGGATATACTATGGTTTTTTAAAGCATGTGCACAGGGCTGGCAGGTAGCATGGTGGTTAAGGGCTCTGGACTCCCATACGGCCAAATGAGATTCTACTCCTGGACCCGGTGGCTTACTTTCTTACTTTTTCTCTCTTTCTCTCTCTCTCTCTTATTCTGTCCCTCTTTGGTCAAAATTATAAATAAATAAATAAATAAGTAAATAAATTCAAATAAAATAATTCTTAAAAAAAGCATGCATACAGTATATAATAATCAAATCAAAGAAATATGCACATTCATCTTCCACATCAAACATTGCATCTGTATTCATTTAATAACAGTTTTATAATACTAGGTTTTTAAAAAAATATATGTATTAAATTTTTATTTAATGTTTCAGTTTATGTCAAATGGGGGCATATAGTATTTTTCTTTCATAGCTTGACTTATTTCATTTAACATTATATCTTCTAGGTTCAATCACTTTGTGTCAAATGACAGGATTTTATTGTTTTTATGACTAAGTAGTATTCCTCTGTGTTTATGTGCCATATTTTCCCAATCCACTCACTGGTCATTGAACACTTAGGTTGCTTCTATGATTTAGCTATTGTAAATAGTGCTGAATAAACATGAATGTGCTAATGTCTCTCCAACTGAGTGATTTTTCTGTCCGTTAGGTATATATATTATAGTGGGATGTGCGGGTCACATGGTAGTTATATTTTTAAATTTTTAATAAAATTTCCAGAGGGTGTGTGCACTCACCAGAGAGAGAGAGAGAGAGGAAGAAAACATTTCCTAGTGGTATGTGGTCATGGCTGCCACAATCCTCTCTCCTCCATTTCTCTATCCTTTGAGGATCTGGAGCACACATGCACACATGGTGTGTTTTTCAAGTCACTGGGGCTGGGATTCAAACCCTGGTTGGCCATGTGGGATCTGGTTTCTTTAACACCATGAGATAGGGCGTGCCCTATTTTTAGATTTTTGAAGAATCACTCTACTGTTTTCCACAGTGGCTGTACTAATTTACATTCTCATCAGAAAGGCACAAGGATTCCCTTTTCTCTGCAACCTTGCCAGCACTTGCTATTTTTTGTTTTTCGAAAACTAGGTAATATCTCATTGCGGCTTTGATTTTTGTTTTTCTTATGATCAGAGACATTGAACATAATTTCATATATTTTTAGCCATTCACATGTGTTCCTTTGAGAGTTGTTTGTTCAGGTTGATTGCTCATTTCTTTTTTTTTTTTATTTATTTAATTTAAAAAAATTCATTCACTTATTTTAATTTGACCAGAGAGAGAGAGAGAGAGAGAGAGAGAGAGAGAGAGACAGAAAGTGAGAAAGCAAACCACCAGGTCCAGGACTCAAACCATGGTTGGCCATATGGAAGTGTCAAATGCCTTAACCACCACGCCACCTGCTGGTCCCCCAACTGCTCATTTCTAAAATACAGATTATTGTTTTTTTGGTTTTTTGTTTTGTTTTGTTCTGTTTTTATTCAGGTGATCTGTTTAAGCTTCCAATATATTCTGATTGTCAATCTCTTTTTGGAAGATTAACTTGCAAATATTTTCTCTCATTCTGTGAATTGTTTCCTTACATGTTTCCTTTGTAGTATAGCTGTATACCTCTAAGTTAGTTCTTTCTGTTTGTTGAATTGTAAGACTATGTTCTAATCAGCTTTATTAATCTGGAGCAGTTGACCTGTTGCCTGGTCTGTAGTAAGTGCTTAATAAACATTTATTGAACAAATGAAAGACTGAGCAAAAAGACTTACCAATTAAAATACTTATAGTAGTGTTTTTTATAGTACTTACACTAGGCTTCTTTGTTTTCTAAAAACCTAGCTTTAGACCAGTGCCATAAAATGTGGACCCTGGAGCCACATTAGCATGATTAGTACCCCAGTTCTATCACTTACTGGCTGGTGACAGAAGACAAATTACCTCTGAGAGTCTAACTTAGTGATCTATAAATTTCGTAGGGTTGTTCTGAGTATTTTAACAGTTAGACTAGTACCAAGAGTAGAGTACACATGTAAGAGATTTAGCTATTGGGCTAGCCATGATGGCACAGCAGGAACTCAATGCTCCACAATGTTGAAGTCAGGCGGAGAGGTTCCAGGTTTGTGACCCCAGGTCTCCCTATGCATTCTGGCCATGTATGCATGCTCATGATCTGGAGCTGACTGAGTCTTGGGGTGAACTGAAGGCTCTGTTGAGGTTCTCATCACTCCCTCTCTCTCTTTCTCTCTCTCTCATGGAAGAAAAGGATAAATAAAAAAAATTTAAATGGCTATCATTATTATAAAGGATATTCAAATGTATGGACATACAAGGAGACCAGGAAAGTAACTTCATTGCTACCACCTTCATTTGTGGCGTACGCAAGTCTCCAAGGTCATGGATAACTCACCTGTCAACAGGTGGGGATAGGGGAAGAGAGCCTTTATCCATGTGAAAAACTAACAATATCACCATCTAGAAGTGTTTTCAAATTAAATTTTCTATGTTAAAAATTGTGGTAAATATGCCTAGCCAAATGTAATGGGCCAGCTGATAAAGGCAGCTGGTTCCCACGTGGCTGGCTCCATGATTTGAGTCCAGGACCCAGTGACTTAAAAAACACACTGGGCATGTGTGCCGGCATGCCCAAATGCCAACAAGAGGGAGAAATGGAGAAGGAATTACGGTGTGACCATGTCCCATGGGGATGATTTCTCTCTTTCCCTTTTTCTCTGACTCTCTGGCAAGTGTACACATGCTGTAGCAAAAATTTTTAAAGCAATTATTATCTATTTTTAAGTTCAGCAGCATGAAGTAAATCCACATTGTTATGCAGCTGTCACCACCAACTTCTAGAACTTTTTTCATCTTGTACTACTGAAATTCTATAACCATTATACAATAACTCCCCATTCTCCCCTCTCCCCATTACTTCCTATCGCCTTGAACTTCATTACTTTAGGTACCTCATTCGGTGAAATCATATAACATTTGTTCTTTCGTATCTGGCTTATTTTACCTAGCTTAATGTTTTCAAGGTTCATCCATGTTGTACTATGTGTTAGAATTTCCTTTTTCAAAGGGTGAATACAATTTTTTTCATTTTGATGGATATAAAACATTCCCTTTCATAATTATGTTTTCACGTGGTTCCCCTTTAACTGTAGCTAATCAAAACTGGCCTCTCTCTATCCAAGTTTTCTGAGGCCTCAAATAATAGTGGAAGATTGAAAACGAAACAAAACAAAAAGACAAGAGACAAGTCTAGTGCTCAAGAAATCTGATTAAAACATCCTTTTGCTTTTATAGAAAACATATAGATGTACTTTAGATCTTGCTTAAGAAGCAGGAGAAAAGAGTTACTCAGATGTGTGGTTTTCTTGTTACTGGTCAGCAATGATTACTACATTTTGTTGCTCAATGTACTCACTGACCTTAAAAGGAGAAAAACGTGCCTTTTCTTGATAATATCGAGAATGAGTTGGCAAGTGATTTCTGACCTCTGGCATGAGTTGAATGGTGAAATGGAAGTTTTGCTTTGTTTTGGTTTTTGTTTGTTTGTTTTTTAAGTTTGCTATAGGGCACTATGCACTTGTCAGAGAAAGACAGAGAAAAGGAAAGTGAGCAATCACCCGCTCCGGGGCAAGAGAGATGGCCACGCACAGTCCCTTCTCTCACACTCTCCTCTTGGGATTTTGGGAACGCTTGCACGTGCCTGGTATGTTTTTCAAGCTGCCAGGTCTGACACTCAAACCATGTGGTCGGCCGTGTGAGATCCAGCTGACTTAACCTCCATGCTACCTGCTGCCCCAGGTATTTTAACCTGCACAGACTTGAGGTAAATCCCTCAAAACTGTTTCTTTTCCAATTATTGCTAAGATGATTAAATTGCAAAACTAGATAAGGAGGCGTCTGCATATATTTTATTCCAGACAATAAGCTACTAATGAGAAAAACAGTAATACATCAGGGAAGTAAAGGGCAAAATTACATATAATAGTCTTGGTAGTTTAAAATATATTTTTCAATATGAATTAGAGCTCTGATAACAATACCAGGAATTTCATGGTGGTATGGGTGCTCCTTTATTCTACCAGGGAAAGAAACTTTAAATTGGATTTTATTTTATTACCTCAGGTGGAAGAACCATTTTTGCATTCACTATTTATATCCTGCCTTGTACAAAATTTATTTGAGGCAATTGAGAGAACATAAAGGAATGAAATTTAAGAAATATGGATAGAATTTTTCCAACTTATCTTCACTTTACTTTTATTTAGGAACTGGCATTTTTTTTTTCCTGAAAATATTAACAGAAACCTTTATAAAGCACCTAAACTCTGATGACTGTGGGAAAATAGTTTAACAGCTTCTCAGTTAGTAGTGGCTGCAACTTGTCCACTTACGGCTGGTCAGTTTGGCCATCTATTGTAATTAGAATTTTCTTGGCCTGTAAGTAGAGTAACCATATGTTCTAGATTTTTCTGGGATGGTCCCAATTAAAATTATTCTTTCCTGTTGTTAGACCATGTGTTACACCATGTGTGCTGTTATTTTTATGGAAACTGTGGTCAGCTTACCCAAAGTTGCCAATATTTCCGTAATGAGCCTCTTCTCTAAGGTACCCAGAGGCCTCTGTGTCTGCGTTGGAGGTGTGTGGGATTCAGCTGATGTCTTAGCATCTCTGTAAGGCCCATCCTGCTCTCTTCAACCAGCTCCATAAACCTTCCTTCCCCCATCTCCTACTCCACCGATAGAGTATTATATTCTGCCTCACATTCAATTGAACGTCTTTTATTGTTTTATGTGGGTTAGTCTCATTGCTATTGTACGGAATAGAAATAGACACAGCACTTCAATTTTCCCACCATGCCTAATCAGCACTGGGCACACGCCAGCGCCTGTTAAAAGAAGATCGAGTTTTGTTGTGTCATTCAGGACAAGAATCTCTTCAAAAAAGTCTCTATCCAAACTCTACAATGATAAATTGTGAATATTAGGTTGTCAGAAAAGTCATGCATTCTTTTTAATGTTTTTCTATGTAAAAATGCATCATGACTTTCTCTACAACTCAATATTTTACTATTGGTTAAACCTCACCACTTCTTGTCAGATTTGGAAAAGTTTTTCAAGAGAAAGAGAGAGAAAGAAAAAAACCCAGTTCTTGTTTTCTCGTAGGTACTAAGAGAAAAGACAGGTGTGATGACTTTGCTATTTTGTGCCAGACCTAGAGTTAGAGAATTCCATCATTTCTTTTTTAGGAATCTCTTCTCCCTGTCCCTCACAATGAGTGTCCTACTAAGCCTCTGTGTTCTCTCTCCAAACATTTGCTCCATGGAAGTTGCTCACAAGGGAGATACTAATACCTGTGAGTGATTATTATCAAATCTGCATCTCTCCAGCAGTTTTTCTCTGCACCACAGCCAATGAGTCCCAAGTAGGCAGAGGATGTAAAACATAGGGTGAGGGTAGGGGAATGAGGAGTTTGAGAGAGATGACTAACGTCAGAAAGCAGAAGAGGTTTTCAAAATATTCATTGCAAGTGAGATTCATTAGGTCTGGGGAAGGGGTTGGGCATGTGTATATTGGAGATCTCTGGTAATTCTAATGTCGAGAACCCCAGTTAGACCTCTTAGGACCAATTTTTTTTTTTTTTTTTTTAGATTTTTGCTATAGGGTGCATGTGCTCACCAGAGAGACAGAAAGAGAGAACTCACACCCCCGTGCCCAGGAAAATGGCCACAATGCAGTCCCATCTCCATTCTCCTCTCAGGATTTTGGGCATGCATGCACACATGCTCAGCATGAGTTTTAAGCCACTGGGACTTGAACCTCAGTCAGCCATGTGGGAGTTCAGCGTCCTAACCATCATGCCACCTGCTGGCCCCAGTACCAATTTCTTATGGCACTTCACTAAGCCTTCCTATCAGCGTGCCTCTGTCACACACCTTCTCTTTCCAATGTCCCCTTTTATTTCAGTATTAATACCCTTATTTTTTTTCCTGAGGAACTGGAATGTTTAGAAGAATTTAATTTGCCATATTTATTTACTTAATCTGTTAGATTTTCATAAGAGTTAAGGACTTGGGGAAGATTTTGCTCATTAGATTCTAAGTATGCTCTGCAGGCATTTGAGCTGTTTAAAATGAAAAAAAAAAACTATTACATTTATAAATACAGTTTAAATGTTTAATGCTGTTTAAAGGGATTTAATCATCTGAGTTTGTAAATGGTACTGATTGTTTACTTAATTTAGTTTCTTTACCATAAGCTCACCAAATATTAATCGAAGTAAAGTGAATTATTTTTAATTTTCATGAGATTAGTAATTTAAACTCAAGGACAACTAATTTTAATTTTGTAGCTTTAAAAATGAATATTAATTTGCTATCCTAGTAAATTTAATTAGTTTTCTCTACTTCTAAAGATTTCTTTCCTGCTCGACATGAAAACAAATAAACCTCTTACAATACCAAGACAGACCCTAAATACATTTAAATATAAATGATGCCTTATTCACCACAATCTCTTTGCTCCTTGTGGTCCTAAAATTTCTGGAATATAAATGAGTCACAACAACCTTCCTTAATCAGAGGAAGGGAATGATTAGTGCTTTTGAAATTCCTTGTTAAATACAGAGTCCCTTCACCACTGGGCATGTAATATGGAATACATTATTTATATTACAGATTGGAATTTGTTCACTTGGTTTCTACGTGATCTGTGTTAATCCAAGCCTATTATTAAATACATTATGGAAACTCTTCTATTAGAAAAAACCCTCAGCGCTGGCACCTTGTCTTCCCCTCTCTGTCTCCATTAGTTTTTCTTCTTAGTGGCTATGCAAGTAAAACAAACAAATGTGACACCAACAAAACTCAAACACAACTGCAAAGCCTTATGTCTTCAACACAGGGAAAGCTGGAACTGTGAAGAGCTTTTCTCTCACTTCTGGACGGTGCATGTTTACCCACCTAACACTGTAAATGAAGCCTACAGCTGCACGGGCCCACTGTGTGGGATCGGAAACCTCGCGAGACTCCAGAGTGTCAACTGTTCAGACCACAGTGGCTATGCCGTTTCAACCGGTCTACACCACAGTCTGTCGTGATGGTCTTTCACCACAGATGCTCTCACGGCTTTTCTCGTTTTTCGTGTTTTGTTTTGTTTTGTTTCATTTCCTTTGTAGGCTTCTTGCTATTCATGTTTGTCAAGGAAAAAAGAAATTCCCAGGACACTACCTTCTGGATTCGTGTAATTGAAGAGTGCTTGTGATTGTAGGCAAATTATTTTTTAAAACAAACAAAAAGCCATATGCAAGTACTTAACTATATGAATCAACCTTTTCCTGCTACTCTAACACCAAGGTAAAATTCAGAATAAATAGGATGTTACTAAATTAAACTCAGTGTTTTTGGCATGACTTTCCAACCAGTCAGAACCTAACCCTACTCTAGCTATGCGAATGTATTTTCCTGGTGTCTCTGCTTCCTTCTGTTCTGCCCTGGAGAGGTCCTGCTGATGATTCTCTTTCTCTGAGCAGTCACCAGTCTAGAGAGTTGATTTGTGAAATGAAATGAAAAATCCTCCTGCCATCAGCTCTTTTTTTGTAGGGCTCCTCACCATGCCCCTTGTGTGCCTGCATTTGGACTCCTCCTGAGTTTAAATCTGAGTCCTCCTCCTTCACCTATTCTGATCCCACTTTCTCCTTCACAGTCACATACCTGGGGGCCCTTTATTAGCCTGCTGAGCTCAGGGTGATCTCTTCCCATGGGTTATCATTTAATTTTGCCTAGAGCTTTCTTGTCTTCCCATCAGAATCCCATTCTGCATTTCTTTACAATCGTGTGATGACTGTAGAGATGTAGTCTTGAATTCCATGGCTTGAATTTAGTCTCTGTTTTGACTGTAGGGATGTAGTCTTGAAGGCAGAAAGAGTTTTAACAGCAATTCCATGGCTTGAATTTAGTCTCTGTTTTATCTGCAGTTTTAATCAAATCACTTAAATTTTCAGTCTTGCTTGTTGATGGGGGTGATACTCTCCGCTGTGTTGAAAGATAGAATCACCATTGATGGAATACTCAATTGCTTGTTTTGACTAGCTATCTTACAGGTGTCACTGTGGATGAAGAAACGGTTATGAATGGGGCCAGCAGTTGGCATAATGGCTATGTCATTGGACTCCCATGTAGTTGACCACGGTTCGAGTCCCGGACCCAGTGGCTTTAACTCATGCTGGGTGCATGTGCGTGTGCGCCCAAGATCCCAAGAGGAGAGTGGAGGAGAAGGGATCGTGGGGTGACTATTTCCCTGGGGGCAGGGATGATTTCTTGCTTTCTGTCTCTCTGTCTCTCTGTCTTTCTGGTGAGTGCATGTGCCACATAGCAAAAACCTCTCCAAAAAAAAAAAAAAAAAGAGAGAAATGATTATGAAGTTATTTCATTTGAAAAACCCAATATTATTAACATCTCCAGAGTTGATAGGAGGCTAGCTGCTGAGAATATAGCTCACAAGAGACTGATAGTTTGCTTTGCTTGTTTTCTTTGTGCTCCCTGGGTGACTGCTCTAATCCTAAGAACTTTAAATGCCTTCAATAAACCAGTGACCCCAAATGTCTGGGGCAGCGTAGCCCTCTCTACTAAGTTTCATGGCCGTAGATGTAAATGGCCACTTGACATTTCTCTGAGAGATTTCATAGGCTTTTCAAATTTAACATATTCAAATGGAACTCTTCTTCACTCCATAATATCTACATTCCCATCCAGAGCAGCTAATCCATCCTGTCTTTATTCTTGCTCATTCAAGTGAATGGATGGCACCTCTTCAACCCAGTTGCTCAAGCCAGATTCCTGGGACTTCTTCATGCTTCCTCTCTGCATCCAATTTTTCACCAAGCTCTATTAATCCTATCTTCTAAACATACCACAGCTATGTTCCCTCTATCTACTGCTACCGCTCTTGTCCAAGTTACCATTGTCCTTTGGTTGGACTATAGCAAAATGCTAAAATTCTTCCCAAATTTCTACCTTAATGTCCTCTCCAATCCGTTCAAAGGATCTTCATAAAGCACAAATCCCATCATCTCTAATTATATCCTTGTATTTTATACTTAAAATAAATCCAGGGCCCAGTTGCGCAGTACTCTGTGAGGCAATCCAGATTTATATCCAAATATCACCTGAGTACCTTAGGCTTCCATGATCTGGGGCTGGCTGAAGCAACAAGATTTTGTTAGGGGTGCTCTCTCTCTGTCTCTCTTTCTCTCTCACTTAAGGAAGAAATAAATAAAAACAAAATTTAAAAATGAATAAATAGGACTGCCTCCATGGAGCAGTGGTAATAGACTCTCAAGAGAAGCCAGATTCCACATGGCTACCAAGGTTTGAATTACCAGCCCCATCAACCTAAAACAGGCTGGGTTGTGTGAGAGCCCAGGAGCTGATCGGTTGGAGGAAAGGGACTACGACACTGCCAAGTCTCATAGAGGGTGCTCATCTCTTTCTCTCTCTCTCTCTCTCATGTGTGCACACGCATGCTCTCTCATAAACAAAGGAAAATAAATAAATAAAAGTGAAAGAATTTAAAAAAAAAAACACAAAAAAAAAACCAACTACCTCCAAGTGGCCGCTAAAGGCCTTTGTGACTGGTCCCTGCCTACCTCACCTAGACTCATTTCATGTCCCCATGTATGTCCCTCGACCCTCTCTCAATCTGCACTGGCCTTTCAGAGTCTCAAATACACCAAGCTCTTTACCACCTTCTGTCTGCCAGCTTTTTCTTCACAACATCTCTGGTTGGCTCCTAGCTCCACTTACAGTGTCAGGAAAGCCTTTTCTAATCCTCCAGTCTAACACAGTATTTAGCACTGTTTATGTGCTTATTTGTTAGGCTCCCTTCAGGACTGTAACAAGGGTGGAAACTACTTACCACAATATGGTCACATTGACAATGAGAACCAAGGTGTTCAATCTCAAGAGAAACTTCCTTCTGTGCGTTCTACCTGTCTTACCTCACATGAGCAACTCTGCTATTTGGATTGTATTGGGGCGGGGGTAAACATCACCAATTTCTACCTTCCCAGTTCTCGGTTCATCTGCCCTTGTCATTGGTCCTTGTGACTACACGCATCTGACTTCAGACAGTCAGATGACAATACCATTGATTGGGTAACAGAATGACCGTACTAATAATAACAGTAATCACACCACAAACATTTATATTATACTTTACAATTTTCTAAGTGCTCTTAATGTGCATTATCTTATTTAATCTTGGAGTCTGGGTCTGAAAATGCATCCTGCTACCTCAATTCATTTGGATGGTTCCCAAAACAGTATCAGCACCAGTGTGCATCCAGCTCATCACAAAGGAAGGACACTTTAGGTGAGGGCTGAATTGATGCTTTTTTATCTTAACTTTAGTAGTTCAGTCTTAAGACTGTGACCTTTTCCTTACTTCATCCTCAAATTGTGAAAATTCTTTTTTTTTTTTAGTTTATTTTTGTTATAGGCTGCATGTTCTTGCCAGAGAGAGAGAAAGAGAAAGTGAGAAATCACCCTCCAAGGGGGGATGGCCACACCTCGATCCCTTCTCCTCCAGTCTCCTCTTGGGATTTTGGGCACACACATACATACACACAAGCCTGGTGTGATTCTCAAGCTGCCAGGTCTGGGACTTGAACTGCATAGTCGGCCATGTAGGATCCAGTGCTTTAACTTCCAAACCACCTGCTGGCCCAAACTGTGGACATTCTTATTGTACAAGTAGTCTTGAGACAGTTCATAGAAAATGAGTATTATTTTGAAAACTATACATGGATTTCAAAAATGTGGTGCCATCATAAACTTGCACTTTAATTCCATTTTCTGTGAACGTTTTGGTTCTCTCATGCGTACTCCTCAGTTTACTGACAACAACTCCTTCTCGGATTCTTGGGACAGATAAATAACATAATACTAATACTGGCTATGTGCCAGACAACATCCCGAGTGCTTTACTTGCATGAATCTATTCAGTCCTTCTGCAGCATGTTTTTGAATATTCTTTAATAACAGCTAATCTTTTTTTAAAAATGCGACCTGGAGCCCAGGTACACACAGTTAATATTATTATTATTTTAGATTTTTTTTCCGGGGGTACATGCACTTGTCAGAGAACAAGAGAGCAGGAAAGTGAGGAATCACCATCCCAAGGGGGATGGCCTTTGGGCATCCATGCACACATGCCCAGTGTCTTTTGTCATTGGGTCTGGGACATGAACCACTGTCAGCCATGTGGGAGTCCAGTGGTTACATCATGCCACCTACTCACCCCCAATAACATCTGTTCTTTAGGACATTTTCC
The DNA here is from genome assembly GCF_000334495.1 of Tupaia belangeri chinensis. NCBI lineage: Eukaryota > Metazoa > Chordata > Mammalia > Scandentia > Tupaiidae > Tupaia > Tupaia belangeri. The sequence goes on along the minus strand of NW_006159475.1, from coordinate 592,809 downwards.
TTTCGTGTATTTACCAACATTTTAAAGAGAACTTACTGGGCCAACCTGTGGCCTTATAGTTAAAATGACAAGATTCCACATGGCCACTGCACAGTTCAAGTCCTGAACCTGGTGGCTTGAGAAACATGCCAGACGTGTGTGTGTGTGTGCCCCAAATCCTATAAGTGGGGAGAGATGGAAGAGAAGGGACTAATTTTCTCTTTTTCTCCAGTGAGCACATGTACCCTCTGGCAAAAAATTAAAAAAAAAATAGTCATTTAAAAATAAATAAATAGAGATTACTGTGTTCCAGCATTAAAGACAGTCTAGGACCATAGCTTGCACTTTAGTGGGGAAGATGTATTTGAACAAATGATTCGGAGTATGATGTGTATTATGAAAGTGAGGGCTCAATGTACTCTGTGTGGGAGCACAGAACAGAGGCACCCAGTCTAATATGGGGTCAGAGAAAGTCTCCTTGAAGAAGGGCCTTGTGGCTGAGGCCTGCAGGATGTGTGTTCCTAACTTAAAAAGCAGGAAGAGCAGGAGCTCAGCAGTGGGGCAGAGCACTCTATGAATGCTTGAGGAACTAAGAGATGTCAAGTCGATTGGAGTTCCTCCAGCAAGGAGGCCAGTGGAGTGAGGAGAGGCTGGAGAACTAAGCGTTCCCATAGGGCCTCAGATGCCATAATAAAGATTTGGAATTTTATTCTAAGGATCATGGACAGCTATTGAAAAGATTAGAGGAGGTACAAGATTTGTAAAACATTTTTCTAGCTGCAGTGAAAAGAAGCCAGAGATCTGAAGAAAGGTCGTTACTGTCTTCTAGGAGAGAAGGGTCATGGTGCAAGGACAGAGGCAGTGGGGATACCACACAGTGGAGGTAAAACGGACAACTTGCTAATTGATTGGGTACGGAGGGTGACAGAGTCAAGGTTTCTGACACAAGCAAAATTTTGATAATGGAAATAAAACTAGGTAAGAGAAATGGAAGCATATTTGGATGAGAGCATTGTCAAAGAGACAGACTGAGTTTCAGGAGCATTGAAATAGAAGTGATGTGTCCATCAAGCAATTAGAGTAGAGTCCGAAGTTCAGCAAGTAGTGGACTGCAGAATATCTTTAATACTAAAATGGACTTTTTAAAGAGTTATTTAATTTGTTATTATTATTATTATTATTTAATTTGTTACAGGGCACACGTGCTCACCAGAGAAAGAGTGAAAGCAAGAAAGAAAGCTGCCAGATCTGGGACTTGAACCATGGTCGTTCATGTGGGAGTCCAGGGCCTTCATCACCATGCCACCAGCTGGCCCCAATGGACATTTTTCATATTTACTATATCCAAAATTAAAATGTATCTTGAAGTTAGTTTGTATAAAATGGTGTTTCTTTTCTTCTGAATTTTATTATTAAATTAATGATAAACTATAATTTATAGTGTCTTAAAACAAGATACTCTATATAATAAGGATATTCTGTAAAACATAATTAGTTTGCATTTAATGATATTTTGAGAAATTAGAGAAAAGGTTTTTTTCTCTGAACACCCTTTTATCTTGAGGAAAGATATATTTGAGAAAGGTAAAATTCAGCACTAGCACTGAATTTTGCCACAAATGTCAAGTTGGTAAAGTCCAACTTAATGAGGCTTTACCATAATTGCTAGCAGGTTTGAAGCATTTGTTCTTTTTAAGTAAGTTCAAATTATTCCTCCTTCTATTTCTACCTCCAACACAATTTTGCTTACACCATTAACTTGATTAGCAGTCTCTGTCTCCATATTACAAAGATATGCTTTGTCAACCTTGGATAGAATAATGTGCCTTTGAATTATAAGAACTTAAGTTAATTGGGTTTCACTGTGGTGTGTTTACCTATACTCAGAGCACACAGTGCCAACTCTTCTGTATAATTGTGGCAGTATTTCACATATTCTTTGCCCCTACCCTCAGCCATCTTGGTGGGAGAAGAGTTACAGAAAGAGTAGACCTACTTTAGAAGAAAAAGGAATTTACACACATCTCTTTCTCAAATCTGGCATTATTTGCTGTCTCTGGGATTTTTTTGGTCACTATAGTATCTTCCACTATTCATTTAATGTTCACAGTGACTATATAGTGTGGAGAGCCACATGCACCAAAATGGTTGAAATGACTTTCACACGATGACCTCTGGACTTCCCTGTTCCAGGAGTAAACAATCCGCCCCTAGGCTCCCCAACCTAGCTAACATCCGCAAGCAGCTTCTCAATCAGGTCCTTGGCAGCAATCCGCCCCTAATCTCCGCCTCCTGCTTAACACCCCCTGACAAAGCAATCAATTACTGGTCCAAAATATATCCTTCATTTACATATTGGGCAACCAATTACCACCCTGCTGTGTATATAAGAATGTTCTCTGGCCCTCAATAAATGAACGACTGTATACCATTCAGAGCTATGACACTGTGTCACTCCTGTGTTGTGACGCTGCTCTGGTTCCAGACCTCCGCTCTCTCACTCAGGTAGCCTGTTCGATTGTCCCGCGGTCCGGGACAATATAGCATTTCCAAAATTAAGTTTTTACCTAGCAGGAGAGTGAACAACCATAGCTGTTATAATCCTTTGCTCCAAAGTCTTTACCTGGATTTCTGTTCTGTTTCTACCAGATCTTCCTGGGCCCTCCAACCAGATTTTCTAGGTCTCATATAAACCATCTCTTAGTATAGCCAAAGCACAAGTTAACTTTTCAAAATAGATCTTTACTTCCTAACTTGTTCTACAATACCAACATTACCCTACTAGTAAAACTAGATACAGACGTTACAAGAAAGAAACATTATAAACCAATATTTTTCATGAACATAGATGCAAAAATCCCCAACAAAATATTAATGAATTGAATCTAACTGTGTGCAAAGAATTGTACATGATGACCAAGTGAGATTTATTCCAGATATGCACTGCTGGTTCAACATTTGAAAGTTAATCAATGAAATTTACCACATCAACAGGCTAAAAAAAGACAAAATCATATGATCATATCAACCGATGCATAAAAAGTATTTGATATAATCCAATACCCATCATGATAAAAATTCTCAGCAAGCTAGGATCAGAGGAGAACTTCCTCCACTTGATAAAGAGTATCTACAAATGACCTACAGCTAATCATGCTTGATTATGAGAAGATATATGCATTCTCTCAGCAAGCTCAAGACAAGGGAGGGACATGTTTCTCACCAT